>NC_072439.2:97930000-98100000 GCF_028878055.3 Symphalangus syndactylus
GATTAGTTGTACTTTGTTTTTAGAATGGCCTAAATTATTTTTCTAAGTACCAAGAAGTTACATATTCATTCATGCCAACTATTTTAAATATTTCATTGCAAATAAGTGATTTTTATCAGGCAAGTAATATGTAATGAGATTCCCCTACAAATAACAACTTCCTAATAGTGCTTTTTCTAAGCAGAAAATAATGACTGCAAAATAATTAAAAAAAAAAAAAAATGTAACCCCAAAAATGTCACCTTAACTGTTAAGATCCCCAACCAGCCTCTATCTAGTCTCAACATTACCACCATATAATCTCTGGATTTCTCAGTTTAATCACTTCTGGGGAAAAAACCCAGACTACCTCTATATGATCACTAAGCAAATTTCCAGTAACAAATCGAGGCTTTGTAACCGGCTGGGTGCAGTGGCTCATGCCTGTAATCCCAATAGTTTGGGAAGCTGAGGCAGAAGGACTGTTTGAGTCTAGGAGTTCAAGACCAGCCTGGGCAATATTGTGAGACCCTGTCTCTACAAAAAAATTTTTTTTAAATTAGCCAGGTGTGGTGGTGCATATCTGCAGTCCCAGCTACTTCGGGCTCTGAAGGTTGAGGTGTTGAGGACTGCTTGAGCTCGGGAGGTTGAGGCTGCTATGACTGTGCCACTGCACTCCAGCCTGGGCTGACCCTGTCTCAAAAAAAAGAAAGAAGACTAACCTCCTGCCCTTCTCAAATAGTCTGGCTCCTGAAGAAAACACTTACCAGGCCTGCATGACTCTTCCATGCTCAGGGCACATGCCTGACCAGGCAACCAGGTCCAACAGCGAGTTTGCCCCGAGGCGGTTGGCACCACGTACAGAGGCACAGGCGGCCTCCCCACAGGTGTACAGGCCGGGCACAATCTGATCCTGGCCATTCACACGCCTCAGGACCTGTGGAAAGGAAGATTTCATTTCAGGTGAAATGTCAAGGTGCCCATTCCTCCACAAGCCCATCTCCCTCAACAGGGTGTCTGTGCTACGGGTCAGAGAAAGAGAGGGAAGTAGGCCGGGTGCGGTGGCTCACGTCTGTAATCCCAGCACTTTGGGAGGCTGAGGCGGGTGGATCACCTGAGTTCAGGGGTTCAAGACCTGTCTGGCTAACATGGTGAAACCCCGTTTCAACTGAAAGTACAAAAATTAGCCAGGCATGATGGCGGGTGCCTGTAATCCCGGCTACTTGGGAGGCTGAGGCAGAAGAATCGCTTGAATCTGGGAGGCGGAGGTTGCAGTGAGCCGAGATTGCGCCATTGCACTCCAGCCTAAGCGACAGAGCGAGTCTCCATCTCCAATAAACAGAGAGGGAAGTAAAGACCGTATCTGAGAAGGAAATAAGGACCATAGCTACTCTTCTTCAGAGGGAAACTTCCGAATGTCTCCCCCAGTTTCCCCTCTGCCCCTGAGCACCTGCTGTTACAAGCAGGTCAGAGGACCTCCAATGTCAGCATCTGCGACTGTCCCTCGTGTCCCATGTTCCCGAGGCCCTCACCACCTGTGCTCCGGCTCGGACCCAGGAGCACGGCAGGTGGAGGAACATCAGCAGGGGAGACTGATGTTCCAGACTCTTCTACCCCGTTCACCTCTTCATCTACACAGGGAAAGTAACAGCTTCCACCCACCTCGCCCAACAAGGAGGCTAAGTGATTGACAAGCTCTGTGTGAACCGCAAACCACTCAGAGGTATGAATTATAAAGATCCCTCAATGTACAAGATCATTAGAAATAGGAATTATAAAGATCCCTCGATGTATAAGATCATTAGAAATAACACAAGATCATATAGGAAAGTAATTATAAAATGGAAAAAGCTGCAAATGATGTATCTATGACAGTTCACTAAGGCGGAATAAATTACTAAGCCCCCCTCCATCCTCCAGTAATAGAAATGTAAAGTGCGATCTAGAAAACAATACAGTACTTTCTTGAAGAAAACAACTGTCTTTTCCTCTAAGATCTAAAGAGACAACTGCGAGGTGGGCCCCGTCGTCCCAGCCTTCTTTCCAGCTGTGGGAGAAGAGCCAGCACCGTCACCTGCCCCTTGTAGCTGGTGGGAATGCCATCCATGTTATAATGCACGGTGGGGAGGACAGGGATTGGCTCCTTCGTGACGTCCACGCCAGCGAAGATCACGGCTGTCTCTGAAATGCCGGGCAGGCCCGTGGCAGCTGCTCTGGAGGTAGATGGTGCAGCTGCTGGTAGACGTGATCTCCCTCAGGGCCACAGCCTCTGGTTAGACAGAACACCATCACATAAGGCAGAGAACGGCAACGGCAGGAGACCTGAGAATACGTCATCTTGGAAGCGTGTGAGTTTCAACATGTTTTGATACTGAGGAAAATTTCCCCTCACGTATGGTCACCCTCTCATCAAATCTTTTCTAAGCATCTACCATGTGCCAGGGACAACCCCAGGTGCTGGGACACAGCTGAGAACCAGAACAAAACTGTGCCCTAACTGAACTCACACTCGTCTCAGCGATCACAGCCTGCTGTGGCTGTCCTTGGTAAGTGCACTAGAAAGGCCTCTATGCCAAATACAGTCGTCCCTGTGTATCCATGGCAGGTTGGGTCCAGGACCCCCACGGATACCAAAATCCGTGGATGCTCAAGTCCCTAATATAAAATAGGAGAGTATTTGCATATAACCTATGCACATCCTCCTCCATATTTTAAATCATCCTCATTTAAAGTTTTACATTTAAGTTTTACAGCAACTCCAGGATTACTCATAGTACCTAATACAATGTAAATGCTAGTAAATAGTTGTTACACTGTGTTGTTTAGGGAACAATGACAAGGAAAAAAAGTCTGCATATTTGTAAGGATGCAATTTTATTTTCAATACATAGTTGGTTGAAACCACACATGTGGAACCGATGGATACAAAGGGCCACCATATTCCAAAAAACCATCTGACTTCTCTTTTTTTAATATAAAAATGTAAAACCTCGAAACGCCATACCGGCAGATATTTTGCAAGCGTCATTACATTAAAGAACAGGGTCAGGCCCTATCTGATCTTTGACAAACCTGACAAAAACAAGCAATGGGGAAAGGATTCCCTATTTAATAAATGCTGTTGGGAAAACTGGCTAGCCATATGTAGAAAGGTGAAACTGGATCCCTTCCTTACACCTTATATAAAAATTAATTCAAGATGGATTAAAGACTTATTATGTTAGACCTAAAACCATGAAAACCCTAAAAGAAAACCTAGGCATTACCATTCAGGACACAGGCATGGGCAAGGACTTCATGTCTACAACACCAAAAGCAATGGCAACAAAAGCCAAAATTGACAAATGGGATCTAATTAAACTAAAGAGCTTCTGCACAGCAAAAGAAACTACCATCAGAGTGAACAGGTAACCTACAAAATGGGAGAAAATTTTCACAACCTACTCATCTGACAAAGGGCTAATATCCAGAATCTACAATGAACTCAAACAAATTTACAAGAAAAAAACAAACAACCCCATCAAAAAGTGGGTGAACGACATGAACAGATACTTCTCAAAAGAAGACATTTATGCAGCCAAAAAACACATGAAAAAGTGCTCATCATCACTGGCCATCATAGAAATGCAAATCAAAACCACAATGAGATACCATCTCACACCAGTTAGAATGGCGATCATTAAAAAGTCAGGAAACAACAGGTACTGGAGAGGATGTGGAGAAATAGGAACACTTTTACACTGCTGGTGGGACTGTAAACTAGTTCAACCATTGTGGAAGTCAGTGTGGCGATTCCTCAGGGATCTCGAACTAGAAATACCATTTGACCCAGCCATCCCATTACTGGGTATATACCCAAAGGACTATAAATCATGCTGCTATAAAGACACATGCACACGTATGTTTATTGCGGCAGTATTCACAAGAGCAAAGACTTGGAACCAACCCAAATGTCCAACAACGATAGACTGGATTAAGAAAATGTGGCACATATACACCATGGAATACTATGCAGCCATAAAAAATGATGAGTTCATGTCCTTTGTAGGGACATGGATGAAACTGGAAATCATCATTCTCAGTAAACTATCGCAAGGACAAAAAACCAAACACCGCATGTTCTCACTCATAGGTGGGAATTGAACGATGAGAACACATGGACAGAGGAAGGGGAACATCACACTCCAGGGACTGTTGTGGGGTGGGGGGAGGGGGGAGGGATAGCATTACGAAATATACCTAATATTAAATGATGAGTTAATGGGTGCAGCACACCAACATGGCACATGTATACATATGTAACAAACCTGCACATTGTGCACATGTACCCTAAAACTTAAAGTACAATAATAATAAAATAAAATTAAAAAAAAAAAAAGAGCTGCAAATTGTCTTACTGAAAGCCAAATAACCCCCACACTTTGAAAGCTGCCGAAAAACATCTGTGGGTATCAGACACAACACCCAAGGCTCACATACTGACTTCAGGTTGGGTGTGTCTCTCTCCCATACTCCGTCACATACACACACTAAGAGAAACTCTGTTCCACAGATTTGAGAAACTAGCTAAAATTTTCAAAATGTAGGTATTTAGGAAAATATCACAGACTAACAGACGCCTGCCGGCAGCTAAGAGAGGTGGCTGTGCACATGTCCCTGCACACGAAGGTGAGGGCGAGCGGTGCTGAAACTCACAGAAGCAACCCCGGCCCGTGTGCCCGCTCAGACAATGCTGGTGGTAAATCACACGCACCTTCCTTCGCGGATCTCCAGAGTCATCGACCGAGACACCACACCTCTAGACGCCAGGTCCTTCGCGACAGGGGCGTATTGCTCCATAAACCTTTCGCCTTGACTGTTAATGAGAATGCCTCCCTCTCCACGACATCCTTCCGTAATGAGACAACCAGCACCATGTGTGCCTGCAAAAAACCACACATTTATAACCTAAGAATTGCTAGGTCTCTATTTCAAACGCATTATTTTTTTTTCAAGATACGTTTTGGGGGAGAGACGAAAAAGATACGCAGAAGGCATTATATGCAAAACTGAATAGAAAGAACAGTTAAGATACAGTGGAAAGTCTGGATAACAAAAAGCACGGACAAGGCTGACAGCTGCAGCAGAGGCTGGGGCAGAGCGGCGTCCCCAGAGAGGAGAAAGGCCGGCCCACAGACCTCTGGCCAACACTCTGATTACAGCCGCGTGTACGTTGGATGCCTCAAATCTTGTTTTAATTTTTGAACATTCTTTTGCACTATGATACTGTGGTGACTAGTTAAGAATACTAGCTTGGAGAATTCATATCTAAGTTACCCAAACAGTGGCAAGGACAGTAATAATGATTATTTTAGTTAACATTTACACTGCACTTGCTATGGGCAGTTCTAGCTGCTTTCCACATATTAACTCGTTTAAGTCTTACAACAACTCTGGGTGTACGACCCCCTTTCTCAGTGACAAGCAAATTAACGCTTGGTAACATCCAGTCGTGCAGCTGAGGACAGAGCTCAAACCCAAACCTGGGCAGTCCAGCGGTCTGTGCTCCAAACAGCGGCTCTGTGACTCCTCGGTGCGATGAGAAACAGGGCGTGCCAAGCTCTCGAATTTTAACAAAGGAGATCAAAAACCCTAAACTAAATGTATTTCAAAAGCTACAATTTTTATTACTATACAAAAAGGGCAATCTTGCTTTCAAAACAAGAATGTGATTCTTGCATCTCACCTGCCTTTTGATTTTCTAAGTTTCAATGCTCTTTTTTCTGTGGTTACTTCTCACATATTGAAGACAAAGCATGAGAAGTGGAGCTCTAAGCAAATCACAGAGGGAATTCAGGGGCTCAGTGACATCTTACTGATTAAAAACAGTAATAAAAAATACAACAGGCCAGGTGCAGTGGCTCATGGCTATAATCCCAGCACCCTGAGGGGCCGAGGCAGGAGGATCGCCTAAGCCCTGGAGTTTGAGACCAGCCTGGGCTTAAAATGGTGACACCCCGTCTCTACCAAAAACAAAAAAACCCTCGAAAATTAGCTGGACATGGTAACACATGCCTGTAGTCCCAGCTGTTTCGGAGGCTGAGGTGGAAGGATCGTTTGAGCCTGGGAGACAAAGGCTGCAGTGAGTCTACATTGCTCCACTGCACTCCAGCCTGGGCAACAGAGCAAGACCCCATCTCTAAACAAATTAAAAAAAAAAACCTACAACAAATTCATTTCTTATTTTCATCCCTTCCAGGGATCAGAAAGCTGACACTGACAGAGAAAGAGAAGACACAGGTCTGGTCCTTCAGCAACACTTCAGGGGTCTCCATCGTCCACAGGTCAGAAAAGCTACCCAGAAAAGTCCAGGAGTGTCACATATCCCAAGTTAAAACCTGGTATAGAAGATTATCAATTCAGCTTTCCAAAATAGATGCAAGAAGTCACACATTGCCTTAGGGGCAGCTCCTCAAGGCACATGTCTGATCCTGTCACATCAACAGTCGCTGCATGTGTCCCACACCGCTGTTCTCTGTTGCTTTTTACGTAATCTCTGGCTGACTCACTGGGCACGCTAGCCCATTCCCCGCTGTCACCATAAGCCCCAGCACTACGTGTCCTGTCTCAGGTGGACCGGGGGCAGCCTTACCCTCCTGTATAAGGTGTGCAATATTGAGTGGCCGGTCCGATCAGCCACAAAGCAGCACCGACGAGCCTGCCCACCCTTTCCAAACTTGAGGCTTTGTCCACCAAATGCACGCTGATAAATCTTCCCATCTTCAGTTCTGCTAAATGGCAAGCCATAATTTTCTAGCTGTGAAAGATAAACAAAAACCTTATTACCTTAAAGGAGTCAAGATATTCACAACTAATCTACAGTAAACAACTTTAACACAAATCTGCAAACCCAAAGTAAACTATTTTATGAACATGTCAACACTTCATCAAAGAGAAGCTTTTCTTGTTACATGTAATGCATAGTTCATGACGGACAAAGACTTCTCTTGTGAGCTTTGCTAATCACCATTCTTTTGGCTGCCACATCTGCCTCAATTGCTTACATTTTTTCCCAGACTCTTGTACTAGAAACAGACTACGAGAGCACCCAGAGCCTCCCGCCCATCACCTCGACCACGGCAGCGGGGGCCTGCTCCACCATGTAGTGGATGGCATCCTGGTCCCCCAGCCAGTCGGAGCCCTTCACGGTGTCGTAGAAATGCCACCTTCAGTTGTCCTCTTCCATGTTCCCCAGAGCAGCATTGATTCCTCCCTGGAAACACCAACCACTCCTTACGAGCCACAAACAGGAGCCCCAGCTTTCTCTTCCAGGCCCAAATCCACCCACTGGGGGATTCAGAGAAAGCCAACTACCCACACGGTGACTCCAGTGAGGGCTGACCTCAGCAGAGGAGCAGCGAGGCCTGACAGATCCCAGATCACAACCCCTCCCTGACTCGCCCAGTCGTTCCATCCCTTAGCCTCAGTCTCCTCATCTGTGTGGTGGAGACACAGGGAACTCCAGGAAGGGCTGACTGCAGCAGTGAGTGAAAGGCTACCTGTAATATGCTTATTACCTAACATTATCTGGCACAGAAAAGGTACTCAGCAAAACTTTCCAGATAGTTTTATTAACAAATCTTCCCAATGGCATTTACGGGCATGTGTTAAAGATTAGAAGTGCTTCCTGCCAAGTAATAAACTCCACACTCAGAGTCACACTCCCCTGTACCCCTACTTCCTTTGGCTGTGTGTGCCCACCACCGTCTTACCCCTCAGAGAGTCCCGGAAGACAGCAGCACAGGGACAAATGAAGCCCTTGCCCTTTTCTTCCCCAACCTAAACTCTGATTCCTCCTCTTTAGATGATCTCCTTTTCTTAAGGTGTTGGGGTGGCGGGGGTGGGTGGGGAGGGTAGCAGGCGAGATGGTCACAGAAAACCCAAGTGTGACTGGAGTCCCAATTAAGAGTGACAACAAGGCTCCCGCCCTTCAAAGTCCCCAGGGAAGAGGCTCCAGGGAGAGACCGCTGAGAGGGTGAGCTGAGTGAGTAAGGCACAGCAAGAGGCCATGTGGCTGGAGCACGGGGAGGAGGCAGGAGCCTCCCCAGGTAGAAAATGCGAAGCTGTGCAGGACCTGCACGGAGTGGGAGCACGGGGGGGCACCTTTCTCTTACCTCCGCCGCAACAGTGTGTGACCTGGTAGGAAACAGCTTTGTAACACACACTGTATTAAACCCTGCCTCAGAAAGGCCAAATGCAGCTCCCGAGCCTGCCCCTCCAGCGCCTACCACCACTGCGTCGAATTCATGGTCCACTACTGGATACTGAGCAGAAATCTGGAAAAGAAAAATTCACCTGTCAATCACATGTTCCACTATGCCAAACATGAAGACTCTTGTGACAGTGAAAGAGCCTGACAAACATAAAAGGAGCAACTGCTGGGCACACAGGGCCTCCGTCCTGTCCTGGGGCTGAGCCCTGAACAGTGCGGGGAGAGGTGGGCACATTCGCACCTGGAGAAGGGACTGACAATCAGATTCTATGAATGGTAGAGGGTCTATCCCACGGGATCAGACTGAGGACCACAACTCTACTTCAGGGCCGTGCCTATGCTTATGCCTGAGAAGGTGCCAAGGAGTATTCAGTCGCTATTGTGAGCTTATGAGAAAAGAACTTCTCAGCAAGTTTCAGTTTTCCAGCAGAGAGAGAACAGGCACACTCAACACCAAGGAACCCACACCAGAAGGGCCCCACGGTCCTATTTTCAGTAGGATTTTATCATCTATCACAGCAGATACTGTTCATTTTAATTTATTCCTTTACTTGACCTAAATTTAAATCTAGTTTATGGATACATAAGAGATACAAGTAAAAATGTTAACATCTATGTTTATGTTTGTACTTACAATTAAGTATTATTACACTGAAAATAATTTCAGCATGCACTGGATACCTATGAGAAATTTTTCTCTTATGTCTATGACTCATATGAAAACAAACTGGTATAGATCCTTACCCCCAAGCCAAAAAAATCATTTATAATGGAACAGAAAGCATGAACTTACGGAATCTGAAACTTTAGCAGATGCCCTCTTGTTCCTTCAACAGTGAAGTGAAAACCTCGGGTTCCTGTTTGCAACACTGTTGGCCACTGGAGACACAGAAGACACAGAGCCAGAGGGTTAGTGTCCTGAAGGAACAAATGCTGTGGGGGATAGGAATTCAGATTTCCCCCTGCAAACTGTTCACCTTCTTATGTATCCAGGTGCCCCTGTGCATCCAGAAAGCTCAGCTGGGACCCTCTACTTAACCCTGAAGGGCAGCCCAAGGGGCAACGAAGGACTGAGCCCCCAGGTCCTCCTTTCCACCCTTACTTGGCACTCTAGAAAACCAGGATGAAGCTTATTTCCAAACAGGATACTCACTGACTCAGATACAAAATGAAAAAGGCACACTTCCTCTGTAAAGTCTTCATTTATGCTACTTAGTGGAGAAGAGGAAAGACATCTATATCGTATTACTGTATGTGGTATTTTGCAAATAATGAAGCATTTTAACTGGCTCCATCAGAGCCCTTTCCACACTACAGTTCCAATCGTCCATGAGGGCTTGCGGTCAGTTCAAAAGGCACTGGACACTGAATCAGGAGATCTGTATCCTGGAACAGTAAAAGCTGACAGCCCAGAGGGAAGAGCTGTCATACCTTCATGACACAGGAGGATGTCGGATGCACACTCGCCCCTGCCTGGCTGCTCCTGGCTTTTTCCTGGCCAACGTCTACAACTTGACATATCTCACTGCTTAAATTTTCCATCTTAGAAACCTTTACTCAAGAAAACTCGTTTTAGTGTTTAGTTTTTAGTGGCTCTATGTAAGAGAGGTGACACTGTCCCATATGCTAAGGTTGGCCAGCCATTCGGGGGATACCTTGTCCATTCTGCTAGTGGCATTTTAGAAGACCACTGAATAGTCTCAGAAATATCATAGGCCGGGCGTGGTGGCTCACGCTTGTAATCCCAGCACTTTGGGAGGCCGAGGCGGGCGGATCACGAGGTCAGGAGATCTATGGCCATCCTAGCTAACATGGTGAAACCCCGTCTCTATTAAAAAATACAAAAAAAAAAAATTAGCCGGGCGTGGTGGCGGGCGCCTGTAGTCCCAGCTACTCGGGTGGCTGAGGCAGGAGAATGGTGTGAACCCGTGAGGCGGAGCTTGCAGTGAGCGGAGATTGCGCCACTGCACTCCAGCCTGGGTGACAGAGTGAGACTCCGTCTCAAAAAAAAAAAAAAAAGAGAAATATATCATAAAGAATAGTTTTAGGGGCTGGGCGCGGTGGCTCATGCCTGTAATCCCAGCATTTTGGGAGGCCAAGGTGGGTGGATCACCTGAAGTCAGGAGTTCGAGTCCAGTCTGGCCAACATGGCGAAACCCCCTCTCTACTAAAAATTAGCTGGGCAGGAGAATCGCTTGAACCCAGGAGGCAGAGGTTGCAGTGAGCCTAGACTGTGCCACTCTACTCCAGCCTGGGCGACAGAGACAATGTCTCCAAAAAGCAAAAGAAAAGAAAAGAAAATAAAGCTTTAGGAAATAATACACTCAGCAATCAGAAGAGGGGATGTGAGGGATGTCTTCAAGTATTTAGAAATACTTGCAATTCAGAAATTACTTATTATGTGGGATAAAAAATTATTCTTTATTTCTCCAATTTCTAGTCTCTGTTTTTACTGACATAAGCTAATTTCCTTTTTTCTTTTTTCAGAAAAAAAAACGAGAAAGAACGAATATTCTTCTACCTTAATATAATTTCTTACATGGTAAAATCATATTTTAAGAAAGAAGTCTTTGAAATAATTTTAATACAAACGTTCTTGAAAATTTTGTAAAGTGCCCTATTAACATAGGTAATAGCACCAATAAAAACAGTACATTATACCAAATGTAAGTAGAAACAGGGAAATCACTCAAAGTTTATTTGTTCTTTCTAGGATGTCGAGGTGGAATACCCACTGCCCACCCCCCACCACACACACACAGAGCTGGCTTAAAAGGGGCAGCTACTATAACACAATCTTGAACAAATTATCATGCCATCCCCCTGGGGAAAAGGACACTAACCCTCTGCTTCTAAATCTAATCTGGGGCAGATTTTTGAATCTGGAAAGCCCAGCTTCAAGCCAATGTCAGTCTTTAGATAAAACTCAAAACTAGTTTTGACACAAAACTAGTCTTTTGTGCCAATTATTAATTTTTTTAGGAGAAACTATCAAACATTTCCTCTAAGAAAAAAAAATAGGGAACATATAACTAAAAGGAATACTTAGACCTTGCTTAACAATACAGAATTTCAGATGACTGAATCAGGAGGTGGAGGGGGGAAAGTAAGAAGTGCAGAGACATTAATATCCGAAATCTAGCAGAGTAAGGCGTCCTCATCGAATAAAATGCACCTATAAATCATGAGCAACAAGCTAGTCTGCATGTACAACCTACACAATTACAAAAGCAGCCAATGAAGAACCTAAAAACGCCCGACATTCTGTAGGAAAAGCTACCTTCATTAAGATACGACTTTTACAAAACCCAAGACTAAATTTTGGTTCCATTTTGCTATCTTGCCATCTTGTCTGAGGTGCCTGGGGTCTTCGTCTGCAGAAGGAACACTGGGAACCATCTGGGTTGAGGACAAAGGCACTAGCTCTAGCTTTCTCCAATCACAAGCTACCATTTCCCCTAAAAAGCCCCACTGACCATGGGCTTTACTTCCTGCTTGTGGACGCCCTCCTAGCAGCTCTTAAGAGCCCAAGATGCGGCGGGGGTCTCTGCTCAGTCAGCGCCAACCACAGCAACACACTAGAACGGTTTACATGCTTTCTGATGTTGACAAGTTGGCTGTATGACTAATCCTCACATTTAATTCAAAGAGATTTTTAATAGCTATTTCAAAAAGGAGAAAACTGCACAATTAAAGGCATAGTTCAAATCAATATTGCTGAATGCCTTGGTTCCTACTGAGATTTTTACTCTGCAATTTAAAATTACTTTGTAATTAAGGAGGTGGGTGGGTAAGTCCATTTAAAAGAACCGAAAAACTAAACCTATCCAATTTAGCTTGATTAAATAAAACCCCAGAAGGCCGATTCTGATGATGCAATCGTAGAGGGCACATTCAGACAAACTCAGAGAACAAGGCCTCAGGAAGTGGAACCCTGACCATCATCCTGGACTAAACCGAGCCCGGCCCTCGAGGCACTCGGCGCACAGGCAAGCACAGGTCCCGGCGTCCTCGCTCGGTCAATGCCCTAAGCTCTCCGTCTGATTTTTAAACACTGGCACAGCTGCTTTTAAACACGGGCACATTTTTGGTGGCACAAGGGCCACCAAACAGGACCCAAAGTAGAGGCCCTTGACTTACAAGGTCTCCAAGTGGACATGCATAGATTTGCGCTTTCTGGAAAGGGGAACTGCAAGCCCAAGCTCGGGCGCGCGGCGCTTCCCACCGGACGCACACCCGGCCCAGCCCGGCCACGCCTCGCACCCACCCGGGCGGTTTCACCCGCCCCGCCAGCCCCACCCACGGGCTGCGGGCGGCCCCTCAGGACAACCCGCACAGAGGGCGGCAAAGGCCCAGCCCAGCCAGGGCTCCACCCCGGTGACCTTGGGCAGACACGACTCCTCCCCGAGTCCACCCGCCAGGCACTGAGGCGAGGAGCTACCTCAGCCCGCGAGGTCGCCGGACCCCAGGCCCGGACCAGGGCGGCGGAGGGGACGGGGTCGTGACCTTCACCGGGACGCGGACTACCTGCTAAGGACCGAGCTCCCCAGGCCCCCGAGTACGCCCCGCGGCTCCCCCTCGCACCGGCCCAGGGCTCTCCCAGCCCCTTCCCGATCGCCGGGCAGGGGGCGCGGGGACCCGGCGCCCGCTCCGCTCGGACCCACTGGGGACCGTCCCGCTCCTACCGCCGCCTCGCCCCCCGCCTGCCCCGCCCCGGTCCGCGGCAGGGACTCACCGCCTTGACCCGCACCAGGCGCCGAGCGCTCAGCATCCGCCACAGGCCCCGGACCCCCGACACGTCTGTAGTCGCCGCCGCGCAGTCCCGCCAGGCCCCGCGCAGACTGCGCCTGCGCACCACACCGGGTAGAGCCGGCGGGAAACCCGGCCCGCGCACCGCGCCCGGGTCAAGGGGGGGTGGTGGTGGGGGACATCGCGCCTGCGCAGCACGCCGCGCCCGGGCCGGGGGCTAAGGGGGAAGCCGCGCCTGCGCAAAGCGGACCCGCGGACGGTGGCGCTGGGTGGACACGGAGTCCCCGCGCTCCCCGACCGAGATAGGGCGGGCCCTATTCCGGGGAGGTGTTGAGCACCAACATTTTTTAAAGCCCCGTGGGTGGTTCTCCGGGATCTCCCAGACCGAGAGGGTCTGAAAGTTCAGACCGCAGGGAATGGGGTGGGAGGGGCGGCGCTCGTCCGCGGAGGTGGGCGGGAGCGGTCCGGGGACTCCAGCCTCTAGTGACCGGGAGTGACCCTCGGTCTCCGGCCTCCGAGGGGCGGGAGCGATCCTCAGCCCTGTCCCCAGCCTCTGGTTTCCGGCTAATTTTTAAATTTTTTGTACAGGCGGGATCTTGCTCTGTTGCCCGGGCTGGTCTCGAACTTGTGGCCTCAAGCGATCCTCCCTCCTCGGCCTCCCCAAGTGCGGGGATTACGGACAGAGCCACTGCGCACGGCTGTGGTCAGCTTTGAAAGCTGGGCAGATCCCGTTGGCTTATATGCCTTTCTGATTTTGCTTCTGGTTCAGATAGTATTTTAATATTTCTAGTGTGTCTTTTTGTAAGATATCTGAAATCTTTTTGTGGAATGAAGTGGCATGAAAAATAAACCAATAATCATTAGTAATTATGTTTCCTGTCTTTTCACTTTATTAAAATCTTCATCTTGTGCATAATGCTTAACAGTTTTGAGTTATTTTAGTAAATTTGCAAGGGTTCAGTCCCATTTTGTTGATATTTGGGTTGTTTCCCATTTTTGCTCTTAATAAATAACACCATACAGAACATATCTGTGACCATCACTTTATCTTTAGGATTATTTTCTTAGATGTATGCCCCAGACGTGGCCTTTATTGGCTTGCAGGGAGTGAACATAATACCTCCTAGACTTTTTTTTTTTAAGTTACGCAGTTTTAGTCCTGGGTTAGTTATCCAATTGTTTGGTTTGGGACAGAATTTCGCTCGTTGCCCAGGCTGGAGTGCAGTGGCGCGATCTCTGCTCACTGCAACTTCTGCCTCCAGGGTTCAAGAGATTCTCCCGCGGAGCTTACAGTGAGCGGAGATCGCGCCACTGCACTCCAGCCTGGGCAACAGAGCAAGACTATATTGCTTTAATTTATTCTGCCGGCTATCTGGAGAAATGCAACCTCATCAGCAGAAATTATTTCCACCCTGCCGCTTTTTAAATGTTATTTCCTATAGCCAGGTACTGAGCCCTCCAATTGAGGTCTAAACCCTCCACCCTCTCCCTCCGGGATTGCCAAGCCTGTGGTTTCAGTTCCATGCTCCCAGGTAGATTATGTCAACTCAGTCAATCCGCTTATGAAACACTTTTTGTGGTTTTTTCTTGAGTTTTTTTAATATGTTTTTCTTTCATGGAGGTGACACCCTCTTTGAGTTGTGGGAGCCTTCCTCCTTCAGTCTGCATGTACTGAATGAAGCGTTTGCTGTACAGCCTCTCAGCCGCAGCAGCCCACAGTGAGGTGCAGGTGCTCACGCCATCGCCCCAGAGAGCTCCTCCATTCGCCCCTCCACCCACAGCCCCTCGAAACCACCGTCCTGCTCCCCGACACGGTAGCACTGTCTTCAAGATGTCATGTAGCCGCATCCTTCGGCCTCTGCCCACCGAAACTAGCTTCCTTCACCGGGCATGCCTGGGAGACCTGGGGCATTTGGGTGCATCTTTCCACTGCTGGTCGGTGCCCCCTATGTGGAAGCATCCGCGTTGGTTCACGCCTTCTCCTGCCGATGGACATTTTGTTTTCTTCCAGTTATTGGCAATGAGGAATGAGGCCTAAACACTTGTGTGCAGGTTTGTGTGTGCACGTTTTTTTCTCTTGGGGGACATTTCAGGACGGGGTTGCTGGATGACGTGGTAAGGATGTGCTTAACTTCATAAGAAACTCCCGGACCACTTTCCAGCATGGCAGGACCCCTCCCATTCCCACTGCAGCTTATGAGGGTCCCAATTCCTCTGCATCATCACTAGAACCTGGGTTGGCCCATGGTTTTTGTTTTTAGCCATTTTAATAGATTTGCAGAGGTACTGTTGACTGGCATTTCTCCAGCATCTCTATGATGTTGAGCCTCTTTCTCGGGCAATACGCCCTCCTTCTACCTTCTTTGATGAGGCCTCCATTCAAATATTTGCCCTCTCTTTAATACTGGGGTTTTTACTTTCTTATAGTTAAGTTTTCATGGTTCTTCATATATTCTGCGTGCCAGTACGTTCTGAGATGTGATTCACAAATTGTTTTTTCTAGACCATAGTTTGTGTTTCATTCTCTTTAGATTTTTATATTGCTTTATAGAATTGCAATTTTAAATTTATGACTAAATTTAATTTGTCAATCTTTTATGAATCATGCTTTTGCTGTCATGTCTAAGAACTTTTCATCTAACCCCAGGCCATACAAATTTTCCCGTGTTTTTACCTAAGGGTTTGATAGCGTTATGTTCTCCATTTAGGCCTTTAATAAATGTTGAGTAACATTTTGTGCCAGCCATAGCCATACCTTTCTCCATCTCTCACAGTATCGTGGGCATTTGCAGCTCCCAGTGCCCCGTGCTGTTCCCGTCTTCTTGGTCCGCTCTTCCTGTGAGTTTCAGGGCACGTCTTAGTGCTGGCGCTGTCCTGATCCATCAAGGGGTCCCATGAGCTTGTCCGTGTGGGAAGCTTGGGACTGTGATGTTGATGGGATGCCCTGTGAGTCAGGAAGAGGTGCTGATGGGGGTTTCCATGGAGGAGAGAGAGGTGTTTGGTTTTCTGGATGGGGCAGACTTGAGAGGGGGCAAACTTGAGAAATGCCACCAATGAGAAGCCCAGGCAGAGCAGGTCTCGGGGCCGCTCAGCCGCGCGGGAGCCAAACGTGGATGTGTCAGTGGCCATGCCAGGAGGTAAACCCTCAACCAAGGGCCTCTGGGTGTCCAAGGCCAAGTCTTGTTCAAGAGGTGCATTCACCTGAGCCAACCATGGCAGAAATGCATAAGGGAGATCCCATGGTTCCTCTGTTTAAAACCCCTGCTAATCCCACCTGACTCAGAGAAGGAGCCAAGTCCTCACAGCAGCCTGCAACCCCCACCTGACTCGGCCTCCTCTTGGCTCTGATTCTCTGTACCCTTCTATCCCCCTCTGTCTCTTCTCCCATCAGACAGGAGATCTGGCACGTTTATCCTGGTGGATTCAAACCCATCTTTACCACACAAATAGTCACTGGAATGAATAGGTATAATCTACAAAGAGTCCTTTTGAAAAAGAAAAAGGCAGGCCGGGCATGGTGGCTCATGCCTGTAATCCCAGCACTTTGGGAGGCTGAGGTGGGAGAATCACCTGAGGTCAGGAGTTTCAGACCAGCCTGGACAACATGGTGAAACCCCATCTCTAGTAAAAATATAAAAATTAGCTGGGCATGGTGGCACGTGCCTGTAATCTCAGCCACTTGGGAGGCTGAGGCAGGAGAATCATTTGAACCCAGAAGGTGGAGGTTGCAGTGAGCTGAGATCGCGCCACCGCACTCCAGCCTGGGTGACAGAGTGAGACTCTGTCTCAAAAACATAATAATAGGAATAATAAAGGAAAAGTGCAAAACCTCAAACAACTTCACAGAAACTGGGCAAAAGAGCTGAACCGGCCCTCCACAGAAGAGGAAATGTGGAGGAATGGCTAATGAAAACATGAAGAGGGGCTCAGCCTAATGGGGAGATATCACGTGACACCCACCAGACGGGCAAAAATCCCACCACCCAATCCATGCCGGTGTTGGGGAGAATGGAGAGAAGCAGGAACACCAGGCACTGATAAGAACGGTTGTGAAGTATATTTCTGTTATGCTTGTATATGAAAGAGTGTGTGTTGTGGGTTATGAGGAAAATTACATTTCTTACCTGGGATGAAATTTTAAAACTTGAAAGCTACTGACAAGAAGAAACTTGCACTTGTGTACAAAAGAAACGCCCAAGAACGTTCCCAACAAAACACAGTCCTAAGGGCCCCAACCTGGCCAAACACTCATCCACAGGAAGATGAAGACATTTCCCATGTTCCCCTCAGACGACGGGAGATCACGCAGCAACGAAATGAACCATGTCAGTGTGGGTGGGTCTCAGGGAGAGAATGGAGGAAAAAACAGACACAGAGCAGATGCTCAGAGCCACGCAGTGTAGGGGCAGCCACGCAGGAGAATTTCCTCACATCAAGGTTCAAAACTACAGCCGAGGCAACAGAGCAACTCTCTGCCTCAAAAAGAAAACAAAATTTAAAATCTAAATGGCACATTTTTTAGGGATGAACACACATGGTGAAAGAAACGTACTATGAAGGAAAGTGTGGGAATAATAAAGGCTAAAGCAGGAAGTGATTCCCTCCGTAGGAGAAGGGAAGGGACTGGGATTCAGGCAGGGCCTCCAGGGAGCATCCAAAGTGATGTCTCTTGAGATTCTACTCCCTAAACTTGGTGGAGGTCCTCTGTGTCCAACGTGTCAATATTCTGAATACCTTACCCATACTGTACAAATGCTTTATTTCTACTCAGTATTTAGAAGACAGTTATAAACAAGATGCATTAAATAGCAAGGTAGCAGATGAACATCAGGAAGCAACATCCAGGAGGTTCCATCCACGGAACCTCACCATGGATACACTTGTGATCAAGGGCCTGGTCTCCCCTCAAGACAAGGTCACAGATCAGAGGCCACACCATCATAGCAGTGGAGCAGGCCAGCCGGGACAGGGTCCTTCTGTGGCACCTGCTGCATCACCAGGCTGTGTGAACGGACTCAATTGCCAGAACTCACAGAACAGCAGTATGAGCACCAAAACCTCACAGGAAAAATGGTAAGTTCTAAGTTTCTCCATTAACAGTAACTCTCAGATTAATCTCTGTCATCCATCGCTCCTCCAAGAAATAACTTTTTAGGTTGACGTGCCAGGCGCCATGTTGGAGGGTTGGTGGTAGCGGCTTGGGGAGGTGCTCGCTCTGTCGGTCTCACTCTCTCACACGCTTCCCCTGGCTCCCTTCATTCCCCCCCACCCCACTTGCCCTGCATGCTGGAGTGTGTGCGAGGGAGTGGGAGGACGTTGGGGGTGGGGGGAGGCATTCCGGTCCCCAAGAGACCCGCGGAGGGAGGCGGAGGCCGTGAGGGACTCCGGGAAGCCATGGACGTCGAGGGGCTCCAGGAGGCGCTGGAAGATTTTGAGAAGAGGGGGAAAAGGAAAGCTTGTCCTGTCCTGGATCAGTTTCTTTGTCATGTAGCCAAGACTGGAGAAACAGATTCAGTGGTCCCAATTTAAAGACTATTTTATTTTCAAACAGGAGAAAGTGATGGATGATTTCAGAACTTCAGCTCCTGAGGCAAGAGGTCCTCCCAACCCTAATGTCGAATATATTCCCTTTGATGAAATCAAGGAAAGAATACTGAAAATTGTCACTGGATTTAAGGTATCCCTTTTACTATTCAGTGACTAGGTGAATTGTTAACAGATCCAAGGAGAAACTATACAGGAACAGACAAACTTCTCCGAGGAGTCTAAAAGAATGTGATGGTTGTTAGCTGTGATTATCCTTCTGCAGAGAAAAACAATTCCAATAGTTTAAATTGAATGAATGGTGTTATGTTTCCTGGAAATACACCAAGCTATACTGAGAAGTCTAATATAAATGGGCCTGGGACACCCAGGCCACTTAATCAACAAAAGGTTTGTCAGCCCCCAGCAGCTGGAGACCTGGCGGGGAGCTGATGTTCCAGTTTGAGGGCCATGCAGCTGGATAGCCAGTGGGAAGCTGAAGTTCCAGTTTCAGGGCCGTGAAGCTGGAGACCCGGTGGGGAGCTCATGTTCAATTCTGAGGGCCTTGCAACTGGAGACTTGAGGGTAGACAATGTTGCAGTTTGAGGGCCGCGCAGCTGGAGACCCGGGTGGGAACAGATGTTCCAGTTTGGGAGCGATGCAGCTGGAGGCACTGCGGGGAGCAGATGTTCCAGTTAGATGTTATTCTCTGGGTCTCCAGGTGCACGGCCATCAAACTGGAACATCAGCTCTCCGGCCCTCAAACTGCAACTGGAATATCAGCTCAACATCAGCTCCTCTCCAGGTCTACGGCTGCAAGACCCTCAAACCGGAACATCAGTTCCTCCCCAGGTCTGCGGCTGCAAGACCCTCAAATAGGAAAATCAGTTCCTCGCCGGGTCTGTGGCTGCAAGACCCTCAAACCAGAACATCAGCTCCTCCCCGGGTCCACGGCTGCAAGACCCTCAAACCAGAACATCAGCTCTTCCCCGGGTCCACGGCTGCAAGACCCTCAAACCAAAACATCAGCTCCTCCCCGGGTCCGCGGCTGCAAGAGCCTCAAACCGGAACATCAGCTCCTCCCCGGGTCCGCGGCTGCAAGACCCTCAAACCGGAATGTCAGCTCCTCCATGGGTCTGTGGCTGCAAGAACCTCAAACCAGAACATCAGCTCCTCCCCGGGTCTGCGGCTGCGAGACCCTCAAACTGGAACATCAGCTTCTCCCCGGGTCTGTGGCGGCAAGACACCCAAACCGGAACATCGGCTCCTCCCCGGGTCTGCGGCTGCAAGACCCCGAAAGCGAAACATCAGCTGCTCCCCGGGTCTGCGGCTGCAAGAGCCCCCCAAACCGGAACATCAGCTACTCTGTGGGTCTGCTGCTGCACAACCCTCAAACTGAAAAATCACCTCCTTCCTGGGTCTGTGCCAGCAAGACTCTCGAACCGGAACATCATCCCCTCCCCAGGTCAGTGGCTGCACGACCCTCAACTGAAACATCAGCTCCTTCCTGGGACTGCGGCTGCACGACCCCAAAACCGGAACATCAGCTCCTCCCCGGGTCTGCGGCTGCAAGATCCCCAAACAGGAACATCAGCTCCTCCCCGGGTCTGCGGCTGCAAGACGCCCAAACCGGAACATCAGCTCCCTGCCGGGTCTCCAGCTGAACGGCCCTCAAACTGGAACATCAGCTCCCCACCAGATCTCCAGCTGCACAGCTCTCAAACAGGAACATCAGCTCCCAACAGGGTCTCCAGCTGCACGGCCCTCAAATTGCAACATCAGTTCCCCCCTGGGTCTCCAGGTGCACCGCCTCAAACTGCAACATCAGCTCCCCGCTGGGTCTCCAGCAGCACAGCCCTCAACCTGCAACATCAGCTCCCTGCTGGGTCTCCAGCAGCACAGCCCTCAACCTGCAACATCAGCTCCCCCCGGGGTCTCCAGTTCCACGGCCCTCAACCTGCAACACTGGCTCCCCACCAGGTCTCCAGCTGCACGGCACTCAAACTGGAACATCAGCTCCCCACCGGGTATCCAGCTGCACGGCCCTCAAAGTGGAACATCAGCTCCCCGCTGAGTCTCCAGGTGCACGGTCCTCAAACTGGAATATCAGCTCAACGCCAGGTCTCCAGCTGCACAGCCCTCAAATGGGAACATCAGCTCCCTGCCGGGTCTCCAGCTGCATGGCCCTCAAACTGCAACATCAGCTCCCCCGCGGGACTCCAGCTGCACAGCCCTACAACTGGAACATCAGCTCCCCCGCGGGACTCCAGCTGCACAGCCCTACAACTGGAACATCAGCTCCCCGCTGGGTCATCCTGCACGGCCCTCAAACTGGAACATCAGCTCCCTCCCAGGTCTCCAGCTGCACGGCCCTCAAACTGGAACATAAGCTCCCCGGCCCTCAAACTGCAACTGGAATATGAGCTCAACATCAGGTCCTCTCCAGGTCTGCAGCTGCAAGACCCTCAAACCAGAACATCAGCTCCTCGCCGGGTCTCCAGCTGCACGACCCTCAAAGCAGAACATCGGCTACACTCCGGGCCTGCGGCTGCAACACCCTCAAACCAGAACATCAGCTCCTCGCCGGGTCTGCGGCTGCACGACCATCAAACCGGAACATCAGCTCCTCCCCGGGGTCTGCGGCTGCACGACCCTCAAAGCAGAACATCAGCTACTCGCCGGGTCTGCAGCTGCACCACCCTCAAACCAGAACATCAGCTCCTCCCCTGGTCCGCTGCTGCAAGACCCCCAAACAAGAACATCAGCTTCTCCCGGGGTATGCGGCTGCAGGACCCTCAAACCGGAACATCAGCCCCTCCCCGGGTCAGGGGTTGCACGACACTCAAACCGAACGTCAGCTCCTTCCTGGGTCTGCAGCTGCACGACTCTCAAACTGTAACATCAGCTCCTCCCCGGGTCTGTGGCTGCACGACCCTAAAATTGGAACATCAGTGCCTCCCCGGGTCTGCAGCTGCAAGACCCTCAAACCGGAACATCAACTCCTCGCCGGGTCCGCGGCTGCAAACCCTCAAACCGCTCCTCACTTCCCAGACGGGGCGGCCCGGCAGAGGCGCTCCTCACTTCCCAGACGGGGCGGCCGGGCAGAGGCGCTCCTCACTTCCCAGACGATGGGTGGCCGGGCAGAGGCGCTCCTCACTTCCCAGACGATGGGTGGCCGGGCAGAGGCGTTCCTCACTTCTTCCCAGACGGGGCGGACGGGCAGAGGCGCTCCTCAATTCCCAGATGGGGCGGCCAGGCAGAGGCGCTCCTCACTTCCCAGATGGGGTGGCCGAGCAGAGGCGCTCCTCACTTCCTAGACGATGGGTGGCGAGGCAGAGGCGCTCCTTAATTCCCAGGCGGGGCGGCCGGGCAGAGGCACTCCTCAATTCCCAGACGGGGTGGCCAGGCAGAGGCGCTCCTCACTTCCCAGACGATGGGGCGGCCGGGCAGAGGCGCTCCTCAATTCCCAGACGGGGCGGCCTGGCAGAGGCGCTCCTCACTTCCCAGACGATGGGGCGGCCGGGCAGAGGCGCTCCTCACTTCCCAGACGGGGCGGCCGGGCAGAGGCGCTCCTCACTTCCCAGACGGGGTGGCCGGGCAGAGGCGCTCTTCACTTCCCAGACGATGGGTGGCCAGGCAGAGGCGCTCCTCACATCCCAGACGGGGCGGCCGGGCAGAGGCGCTCCTCACTTCCCAGACGATGGGTGGCCGGGCAGAGGTGCTCCTCACTTCCCAGATGGGGCGGCCGGGCATAGGTGCTCCTCACTTCCCAGACGATGGGTGGCCGGGCAGAGGTGCTCCTCACTTCCCAGATGGGGCGGCTGGGCATAGGCGCTCCTCACTTCCCAGACAGGGCGGCCGGGCAGAGGCGCTCCCCACTTCCCAGACGGGGCGGCCGGGCAGAGGCGCTCCTCACTTCCCAGACGACGGGTGGCCGGGCAGAGGCGCTCCTCACTTCCCAGACGGGGCGGCCGGGCAGAGGCGCTCCTCACTTCCCAGACGGGGCAGCCGGGCAGAGGCGCTCCTCACTTCCCAGACGATGGGTGGCCGGGCAGAGGCGCTCCTCACTTCCCAGACGATGGGTGGCCAGGCAGAGGCGCTCCTCACTTCCCAGATGGGGCGGCCGGGCAGAGGTGCCCCTCACTTCCCAGACGATGGGTGGCCGGGCAGAGGCGCTCCTCACTTCTTCCCAGACGGGGCGGCCGGGCAGAGGCGCTCCTCACTTCCCAGATGATGGGTGGCGGGGCAGAGGCGCTCCTCACTTCCCAGGCGATGGGTGGCCGGGCAGAGACGCTCCTCACTTCCCAGACGGGGTGGCTGGGCAGAGGCGCTCCTCACTTCCCAGATGGGGCGGACGGGCAGAGGCGCTCCTCACCCATCATCTGGGAAGTGAAGAGCGCCTCTGCCCGGCCACCCATCGTCTGGGAACTGAGCAGCGCCTCTGCCCGGCCGCCACCCCGTCTGGGAAGTGAGGAGCGCCTCTGCCCAGCTGCCCCGTCTGGGAAGTGAGGAGCGCCTCCGCCCGGCCGCCCTGTCTGGGAAGAAGTGAGGGGCGCCTCCGCCCGGCGGCCCCGTCCGGGAAGTGAGGGGCGCCTCCGCCCGGCGGCCCCGTCCGGGAACTGAGGGGCGCCTCCGCCCGGCCGCCCCGTCCGGGAACTGAGGGGCGCCTCCGCCCGGCCGCCCCGTCCGGGAAGTGAGGGGCGCCTCCGCCAGGCCGCCCCGTCCGGGAAGTGAGGGGCGCCTCCGCCGGGCCCCCCCGTCCGGGAACTGAGGGGCGCCTCCGCCCGGCCGCCCCGTCCGGGAACTGAGGGGCACCTCCGCCCGGCCGCCCCGTCTGGGAAGTGAGGGGCGCCTCCGCCCGGCCGCCCCGTCTGGGAACTGAGGGGCGCCTCCGCCCGGCCGCCCCGTCTGGGAACTGAGGGGCGCCTCCGCCCGGCCGCCCCGTCTGGGAAGTGAGGGGCGCCTCCGCCCGGCCGCCCCGTCTGGGAACTGAGGGGCGCCTCCGCCCGGCCGCCCCGTCTGGGAAGTGAGGGGCGCCTCCGCCCGGCCGCCCCGTCTGGGAAGTGAGGGGCGCCTCTGCCCGGCCACCCATCGTCTGGGAAGTGAGGGGCGCCTATGCCCGGCCGCCCCGTCTGGGAAGTGAGGAGCGCCTCTGCCCGGCCACCCATCGTCTGGGAAGTCAGGAGCGCCTCTGCCCGGCCACACATCGTCTGGGAAGTGAGGAGCGCCTCTGCCCGGCTGCCCCGTCTGGGAAGTGAGGAGCGCCTCTCCCCGTCCGCCCCGTCTGGGAAGAAGTGAGGAGCACCTCTGCCCGGCCACCTATCGTCTGGGAAGTGAGGAGCGCCTCTGCCCAGCCACCCATCGTCTGGGAAGTGAGGAGCGCCTCTGCCCGGCCACCCATCATCTGGGAAGTGAGGAGCGCCTCTGCCCGGACACCCATCATCTGGGAAGTGAGGAGCGCCTCTTCCCGGCCACCCATCGTCTGGGAAGTGAGGAGCGCCTCTGCCCGGCCGCCACCCCATCTAGGAACTGAGGAGTGCCTCTGCCCGGCCGCCCCGTCTGGGAAGTGAGGAGCGCCTCTGCCCGGCCGCCCCGTCTGGGAAGTGAGGAGCGCCTCTGCCCAGCCGCCCCGTCTGGGAAGTGAGGAGCTCCTCTGCCCGGCTGCCCCGTCTGGGATGTGGGGAGCGCCTCTACCCGACCGCCCCGTCTGGGAGGTCTACCACGGAGGCCAGAAGCGATGTGGGGGCTGGACGTGGTTGGTCACGCCTGTAGTCCCAGCGCTCTGGGAGGCCGAGGCGGGTTGATCACTTCAGGCTAGGAGTTCGAGACCAGCCTGGCCAACATGGCGAAACATGAAAAATACAACAGACAAACCCACCAACCAACCCAGCGACAACAAAACAGAGTTAAAAGAGCTCTACTTGCCAGTTCCTGCATTATACATAAGTAGAAAGGAAGAAAGATGAGCTAAAGATCCTGGAAAGCAGAAAATCCAATTGTTGTTCTGGATTCTAAACATTACCTGTGTGGCCTTGGATAAACTTGAATCTTTTCGTATGTAAAACAAAGGAAGTTGAATTAAATTATTTCTAACCAAAAAAAAAAAAAACCCTCAAACTGCAACATCAGCTCCTCCACGGGTCTGCGGCTGTAAGACCCTCCAACCAGAACATCAGCTCCTCCCCGGGTCCAAGGCTATAAGACGCCGAAACCGGAACATGAGTTCCTGCCCGTGTCCGCGGCTGTAGGACCGTCCAACCAGAACATCAGCTCCTCCACGGCTCCGCGGCTGCAAGACTCTCAAACCGGAACATCAGCTCCTCTCCGGGTCTGTGGCTGCAAGACCCTCAAACTGGAACATCAGCTCCTCCCCGGGTCTGCGGCTGCACAACCCTCAAATTGGAACATCAGCTCCTCCCCGGGTCTGCCGCTGCACGACCCTCAGACTGGAACATCAGCTCCTCCCCTGGTCTGCGGCTGAACGACCCTGAAACTGGAACATCAGCTCTTTCCCGGGTCTGCAGCTGCACGACCCTCAAAATGGAACATCGGTTGCACCCCGGGATTTCGGCTGCATGAACCTCAAACTGGAACACCGGCGCCTCTCAGGGTCTGCGGCTGCAAGATCCTCAAACTACAACATCGGCTCCTCACCGGGTCCGCGGCTGCAAGACCCTCAAACGGGAACATCAGCTCCTCCCCCGGTCTGCAGATGCACGACCCTCAAAGTAGAACATCAGCTCCTCGCCGGGTTTGTGCCTGCAAGACCCTGAAACCGGAACATCAGCTCCTGCCTGGGTCTGCGGCCGCAAGACCCTCAAACCGGAACATCAGCTCCTCCACAGGTCTGCGGCTGCACGACCCTCAAATTGGAACATCAGCGCCTCCCCGGGTCTGCGCTGCATGACCCTCAAACTGGAACATCAGCTCCTCTCCTGGTCTGCAGCGGAACGACCCTCAAATCGGAACATTAGCTCTTCCCCGGGTCTGCAGCTACACGACCCTCAAACTGGAACATCAGCTCCTCGCCGGGTCTGTGGTTGCAACAGCCTCAATCTGGAACATCAGCACTTCCCCAAGTCTGAGGCTACAAGACCCTCAATCCGGAACATCAGCTCCTTCGCGGGTCCCCGGCTGCAAGACCCTCAAACCGGAACATCAGCTCCGCCCCGGGTCTGAGGCTGCACGACCCTCAAAGCACATCAGCTCCTCGCCAGGCTTGCGGCTGCATGACCCTCAAACTGGAACATCAGCTCCTCCGCTGGTCTGCGGCTGCAAGATCCTCAAACTACAACATCGGCTCCTCTCCAGGTCTGCGGCTGCACGACCCTCAATGTAGAACATTGGCACCTCCCCAGGTCTGCGGCTGCAAAACCCTCAAACAGGAACATCCACGCCTCCACGGGTCTGCGGCTGCAAGACCCTCAAATCGGACCATCAGCTCCTCCCTGGGTTTGCGGCTGCAAGACCGTCAAAACGGAACATCAGCTCCTCCCCGGGTCCGCAGCTGCAAGACCCTCAAACCAGAACATCAGCTCCTCCCCAGGTCCGCGGCTGCAAGACCCTCAAACCGGAAAATCAGCACCTCCTCAGGTCCGCAGCTGCAAGACCCTCAAACCGGAACATCAGCTCCTCCCTGGGTCCGTGATTGCACCACCCTCAAACCGGAACATCGGCTCCTCCCCGGGTCCGTGGCTGCAAGACCCCCAAACCAGAACATCAGCTCCTCCCCAGGACTGCGGATGCAAGACCCCCAAACCGGAACATCCGCTCCTCCCCGGCTATGTGGCTGCAAGACCCTGAAACCGGAACATCAGCTCCTCCCCGGGTCTGCGGCTGCAAGACCCTCAAACCAGAACATCAGCTCCTCCCCAGGTCTGCGGCTGCAATACCCTGAAACCGGAACATCAGCTCCTCCAAGGGTCTGTGGCTGCAAGACCCTCAAACCGGAACATCAGCTCCTCCACGGGTCCACGGCTTCAAGATCCTCAAACCAGAACATCAGCTCCTCCCCGGGTCCGCAGCTGCAAGACCCTGAAACCGGAACATCAGCTCCTCCCCATGTCCATGGCTGCAGGACCGTCCAACTGGAACATCAGCTACTTCACGGGTCTGTAAGACCCTCAAACCCGAATATCAGCTCCTCCCTGGTCTGCAGCTGCGAGACCCTCAAAGCAGAACATCAGCTCCTCCCCAGGTCTGCGGCTGCAAGACCCCCAATCCGGAACATCAGCTCCTCCCCGGGTCTGCGGCTGCAAGACCCTCAAACCGGAACTTCAGCTCCTCCCCGGGTCCGCAGATGCAAGACCCTCAAACCGGAATATCAGCTCCTCCACCGGTGCGAGGCTGCATAATCCTCAAACCGGAACATGAGCTCCTCCCTGGATCCGCAGCTGCAAGACCCAGAAACCGGAACATAAGCTCCTCCTCGGGTCCACGGCTGCACCACCCTCAAACTGGAACATCAGCTCTTCCCCGGATCTGCGCGTACACGACCCTCAAACTGGAACATCAGCTCCTCCCCTGGAATGCGGCTGCACGACCCTCAAACTGGAATATCTGCTCTTCCCCGGGTCTGCGGCTGCACTAACCTCAAACTGGAACATCGGCTTCTCCCCGGGTTTTCGGCTGCACGAACCTCAAACTGAAACACCGGCACCTCTCAGGGTCTGCGGCTACAAGATCCTCAAACTACAACATCGGCTCCTCTCCAGGTCTGCGGCTGCACGACCCTCAATGTAGAACACTGGCACCTCCCCAGGTCTGCGGCTGCAAAACCCTCAAACAGGAACATCCGCGCCTCCACGGGTCTGCGGGTGCAAGACCCTGAAACCGGAACATCAGCTCCTCCCTGGTCCGCGGCTGCAAGACCCTCAAACCGGACCATCAGCTCCTCCCTGGGTTTGCGGCTGCAAGACCGTCAAACCGGAACATCAGCTCCTCCCCGGGTCCACAGCTGCAAGACCCTCAAACCGGAACATTAGCTCCTCCCCAGGTCCGTGGCTGCAAGACCCTCAAACTGGAACATCAGCACCTCCTCGGGTCCGAGGCTGCAAGACCCTCAAACCGGAACATCAGCTCCTCCCCACGTCTGCGGCTGCAAGACCCTCAAACCAGAACATCAGCTCCTCCCCAGGTCTGTGGCTGCAATACCCTGAAACCGGAACATCAGCTCCTCCCCGGGTTTTCGGCTGCACTAACCTCAAACTGAAACACCGGCGCCTCAGGGTCTGCAGCTGCAGGATCCTCAAACTACAACATCGGCTCCTCTCCAGGTCTGCGGCTGCACGACCCTCAATGTAGAACATTGGCACTTCTCTGGGTCTGCACCTGCAAAACCCTCAAACAGGAACATCTGCGCCTCCACAGGTCTGCGGCTGCAAGACCCTGAAACCGGAACATCAGCTCCTCCCTGGTCCGCGGCTGCAAGACCCTCAAACCGGTACATCAGCTCCTCCCCGGGTTTGCGGCTGCAAGACCGTCAAACCGGAACATCAGCTCCTCCCCGGCTCTGCAGCTGCAAGACCCTCAAACCGGAACATCAGCTCCTCCCTGGGTCCGCGGCTTCAAGACCCTCAAACCAGAACATCAGTTCCTCCCCGGGTCCGCAGCTGCAAGACCCTGAAACCGGAACATAAGCTCCTCCCCAGGTCCATGGCTGCAGGACCGCCCAACTGGAACATCAGCTCCTTCACAGGTCTGTAAGACCCTCAAACCCGAATATCAGCTCCTCCCTGGTCTGCAGCTGCGAGACCCTCAAAGCAGAACATCAGCTCCTCCCCAGGTCTGTGGCTGCAATACTCCAAAACGGGAACATCAGCTCCTCCCCGGGTCTGCGGCTGCAAGACCCCCATCCGGAACATCAGCTCCTCCCCGGGTCTGCGGCTGCAAGACCCTCAAACCGGAACTTCAGCTCCTTCCCGGGTCCGCAGACGCAAGACCCTCAAACCGGAATATCAGCTCCTCCACCGGTACGTGGCTGCACCATCCTCAAACCGCAACATGAGCTCCTCCCTGGATCCGCGGCTGCAAGACCCAGAAACCGGAACATCAGCTCCTCCTCGGGTCCATGGCTGCACCACCCTCAAACCGGAACATCAGCTCTTACCCGGGTCTGCGGCTGCAAGACCCCCAAACCGGAACATCAGCTCCTTCCCGGGTCTGCGGCTGCAAGACCCCCAAAGCGGAACATCAGCTGCTCCCCAGGTCTGCGGCTGCAAGACCCCCAAACCGGAACATCAGCTCCTCTCCGGGTCTGCGGCTGCAATACTCCCAATCGGGAACATCAGCTCCTTCCCAGGTCTGCGCCTGCAAGACCCTTAAAGCGGAACATCAGCTCCTCCCCGGGTCTGTGGCTGCAAGACCCTTAAACCGGAACATCAGCTCCTCCCCGGGTCTGCGGCTGCAATACTCCCAATCGGGAACATCAGCTGCTCCCCAGGTCTGCGCCTGCAAGACCCTTAAACCGGAACATCAGCTCCTCCCCGGGTCTGTGGCTGCAAGACCCTTAAACTGGAACATCAGCTCCTCCCTGGGTCTGCGGCTGCAAGACGCCCAAACCAGAACATCAGCTCCTTCCGGGTCGCAGCTGCAAGACCCTCAAACTGGAACATCAGCTCCTCCACGGCTCCGCGGCTGCAATACTCTGAAACCGGAACATCACCTTCTCCCCGGGTCCGCGGTTGCGGGACCCTCAAACCGGAACAACGGCTCCTCCCAGGTTCTGCGGCTGCAAAGACCCTCAAACCGGAACATCAGCTCCTCCCCGGGTCTGCGGCTGCAAGATCCTCAAACCGGAACATCGGCTCCTCCCCGGGTCTTCGGCTGCAAGACCCCCAAACTAGAACATCGGCTCCTCTCCACGTCTGCAGCTGCAAGATCCTCAAACTGAAACATCAGCTCCTCACCGGGTCTCCAGCTACATGGCCCTCAATCTACAACATCAATGCCTCTCCGGGTCTGCAGCTGCAGGGACCTCACGGTAGAACATCAGCTACTCCCCGAGCTAGAACACCTCTCCCACCTGGATCTCCAGCTCCACGACCCTCACACAACAGCCACACCGGCTCCTTCATTTGTCTTCAGCTCCTCAACCTAAGACACCAGCGGCAGCACCGGCTCCTCCCTGGACGTCCAGCGCAATGACTCTCAGACTTAAAAGGCAGCACCTGTTGCTCCCCAAGCCTCCATCTCCACCACCCTCAGATTTGAACAGCGGTAGCACCAGCTCCTCTCCAGGTCTTCAGCCCCACGACCCTCCCTGAACAATCCCTTCTCATGAAATTCAGCAGTCAAGAAAACTGCAGCCAAAGTAAATGAATACATGTTTTGTTTTCAAATCGTTATCTCTTTTATGTTCGTGAGTTAACTTTTCTACTTTCCATTAGCCTTGCAATCTACTTATGTCCAATGTGAAACAGAAACGCACCATTTGAAATCACGTTTAAAAACTTGGTACTATTTTTAAATAAAATCATCACACAGCTGTAGACGCGATCTTATTTCTCTCTCCCTGTGCAGAAGTCTTATGAAAATTCGAACTATGAATTTACCTTGTTGAGATTCCCAGAATACACATTAATCCCAACTGCTATTCCCCTCTTTAAAATCTTTTAACATATTCCCATCACCTGAGCATAAATGCCAGCTCCCATCCACAGCCCACAGTGCCCAGCACGGCCCTGCCCTCTGCTCTGGCCTAAGGTCTCTCCCCTGTGCCGTTCCCTTCCTGCCAGACAGGCCTCTGTCCGTTCCTCAAACCACACAGGCTCGGGCCCGACTCCAGGCCTTTGTCCTGCTGTGCCCTCTGCCTAGGGTGCCTTTCCTGGGCTCTGCATCCTCCTCTCAACCCGCTGAGCTCCAGCCTGCTGGTCGCCCCTCAGGTGGATGAACACACGGTGTCCTCTCGCCCCGCCGGCTTTTGCACAGGCTCTTCTCTATGCCAGACACACACCCTCTCTATCGGGGTTTCATCTCTAAATACCATTCATCCTTGGAGTCTCCACTGAAATATCGCTCCCTGCCCACCCTCCTCACTTGGACTTAACCTTGGTTAGGTTGCCAACCCCCGTGTCCTGACGCCGGGAAGCTACATGGTCTCCTAGCACTCGGAACTTCCCAACTGCCACATTTTGCACACCCGTGGTTACTGTGTTAGGTTGGGGCACAAGTCATCGCGGTTTTTGCCATTACTATTAATGAACTGCAGCAGCGGCTCCTCCCCGTTTCTTCTTTTCTTTTTTTGCCATTCCTTCTAATGACTGCTGCACCAACCTATTACAATCATTTATATTTATCCATCCATCATCTGCCTGCCCCTCTAGAAAGGAAGCTCCATGAGAAGAGGCCAAATCTACTCAAATCATTCCACCTTCCCAGCACATTGTTTGTCAATAATTATTTACCAACTGACTGATAGGGAAATGCCTTCACTGTTGCTGGGATGAGGCACATGACATGCCCCTTTGAAAGTCAATTCCATGGACAGTTAGCATTTGCTCTTCACTCCTGCACCCGTGGCGTGGCTGGGCTTAGGCTGATCTAGTCTGGGCTTGACTGCAGGCTAAGGATGGGAACCATGCCTGCTCCACACGCCTCTCATCCCGCAGCCAGAGCCGCCGTTCCCTGGGGCACGTGCATCTCGTGGGGAAAATCAAGAGCCTCAGAGGGCAGGCCTGGCAGTGCCCACACATTCCAGGCTTCTGCTTGTGCCATGTCTGTGAAAATCTCACTCGCAGAAGCAAGTCACCCAGCCACGAGCAACACCTATGGGATGGATAAGTCCATCCACCCTCCCTCGGGCCCTGGCAAGGTTGTGGCTATTGTCATACTCTTACGGGGGGAGTGAAAAATTGAGGCCCAACATTAAATCACCCATGGCAAGAAATGTCAGCCTCTGTCAGCACACTGGAATCATTCTTCATCAGCGGGTTTGCCTGACTTCTCTCTGCAATGCTGTCTGCAGGTTTAGGCCAATGCTGTTCCCCGTGAAGGACAGAGAAGCCTCAATCGGCCTCCGTCTGTTGGGAAGAACAAGATATTAGCTTGGTGTAAAACCACCGCAAGCCCCAGGTGGACCTTGCCCCGTGAGACAGGAGAGGGGCAGAGAACTGTGGGAACTCAGGAAAGCTTGCATCCCCAGCACCTCCCCTGCGTTCCCAGCCTCCTCCCCAGCATGCCCCCATCCCTGCTTCCTTTCTTTCTTTCCTTCTCTTTCTTTCTTTCCTTCCCTTCCTCCCTCCCTCTCTCTTTCTCTCTCTCTCTTTCTCTTTCTTTCTTTCTTTCTTTCTTTCTTTCTTTCTTTCTTTCTTTCCTTTCTTTCTTCCTTTCTTTCTTTTTCTTTCTCTTTCTTTCTTTCTCTCTTTCTTTCTCTCTTTCTTTCTTTCTCTCTCTCTCTCTCTCTTTCTTTCTTTCTTTCTTTTTCAGGTTCTGGCTCTGTCATCCAAGCTGGTGTGCAATGGCATGATCTCGGCTTACTGCAACCTTCACCTCCTGGGCCCAAGCAATCCTCCCTCCTCAGCCTCCCCAGTGGCTGGGACTACAGGTGCATGCCACCATACCCAGCTAATTTTTTTTTTTTTGAGACAGGGTTTTGCTGTGTTGCCCAGGCTGGTCTCGAACTCCTGAGCTCAAGCAATCCTCCCACCTCAGCCTCTCAAAGTGTTGGGATTACAGGCGTGAGCCACTGAGTCCAGCCTGCTTTATTTTTCTTTACAGTACTTGGAACCTTCTTTATTTTTTCTTTTTTTTTTTTTTTGAGACGGAGTCTCACTCTGTCTCCCAGGCTGGAGTGCAGCGGCACGATCTTGGCTCACTGCAACCTCTGCCTCCCTGGTTCAAGTGATTCTCCTGCCTTAGCCTCCCGAGTACCTGGGACTACAGGCATGTGCCACCACCTCTGGCTATACCTTGATCTCAGAGACTTCTGGCCTCCAGAACTGTGAGACAACAGGTTTCTGTTGTTGAAGCCCCCAGTCTCTGGAACGCTGTTAAGTAGCCCCAGGAAGCTGGCACAGAACCCAGCCAGCCCTCGTGGGCAAGCTGCTTTCTGCCAGGCTCTGGGGGTGGCGGGTGGCCTTTCACTGATCTCCTCCAGCACTTGCCCCTCTTCTGACTTGTATTTTGGGAGTGTCTTTCGTCTTCCTAGTGTTGACAGCCTCACACACGTGGCATCGTACTGGCACCCGAGAACCAGCACTCACGTATGCAGTACTTTCAGAAATTAGTTATATTTATGCATGGTCATGGTCATACTCATAAATGTAATTGGACTACTTTTTTAAGAAAGTGAAACAAAGCCTGAATTCTCCATTGTTGTGTAGGCCTCAGTTCCCGGAGCTGTCCTGTAAGTTCCTTGAAAACATGTGCACCCAACCTGTACTGGGACCTCTCAGCAGCTGCCTCATAGCCTGGGCCCTGGACAGCTCTGAAGTCAGAGGAGTGGGGCTTCAGTAGGTTGTGCTGGGGTGATATCCTGGCCGTCACCCACAAGGAAAGACCAATGCAGCAGGACCATCCCTGAAGCAGCGAAACGTGGTCAGGAGCCGTCCATCAGCGAGCCATCCCTTTGGAAGTTCTTCACAGGACAATATGTCTTAGAATTTTTAACACATAGTGACGTGCCACGAGGTGGCTTTCCCGTCCCGTTCCTACTGATGTACGTTTATATTCAAAGTAGAAACAGAAATCATCTTTTACATAACAAAGTCCTGAAAATCGTCACAGCTCTTAAGCCACGCGGTTCCTCAGCACCACATGAGCTGACCCATCCCAGCTAACGATCACACGGACAGACTGAGACATAACTGTAGAAGCGTCGGTATTTTATATGTATCAAATTTCATTTTTAAAAGACATTTTTAGGGGACAGAAACATTATAGAACAACCTTTAATGTTCCACAAAAGTATAAATAGTAGAAAAGGAAATTAGTACGTGTGAACTAGGACTCCATGAAAAGTACCCAGTAGTTGAAGCTGCACGACTCCATGGACAGAAGTTTGCATAAATATTTAAGCGATGTTAGTTCCTGAACATCAGGACTGAACATATAAGCAAGCCATGGCAGGTCTGTGGCCAGAGCCCTCTGGCGTCCTTGCTGGGAAGGCGCCGCTCAGGGGGCTCCTGTTACTGGTTGAGGAGGGGAGACATGCCACTCACCCCTCTCAGGGAGCCCCTGGCCACGGACTCTGGCAAGAACAATGGGGCAGAACTTGAGGAGCAGTGGCCAGGCAGCAGATGCACCTGCGTCCCCTCCCGCATCCCCCCTGCATCCCCTGCCCACATCAAGGCAGCAGGGTCCACAAGCTCTCAGGGGCCACGTGCAGGACACTCCAGGAAGGACCACACAGCCTGAGCTGGGGCCTACAGAGAGAGGACCTAAGGGGAAGGGAAGACACCCCACCCCTCCCCACACCCTGCCTCCTGCCCCCTGCCCTCTGCCCCCTGCCCTCTGCCCCCTGCCCTCTGCCCCCTGCCCCCTGCCCCCGGCAATCACCTGGGTCTGTGGCAGCAGCTGTGCGGACAATGGCAGAGGGCAGGACCCAGCCCCGCGGGGGAACCTCCTCTGCATGTGGGGCTCCAGCAGGATGGGGCCAGCCCCACTGCTTCTTTCTCTCTCATCTTCCCAGCCCTTGGCCCAGGCCTTCCACAGCCATGAGAGTGCACAGCTCAGCAGGTAACTAAATCCCTGGCTTTCTAGCTAGAGAATGAAAATGAGGGTTCCCAGGGAGAAAGGACATTTTAGGGAGATTCAGGAGAGGAAGAGTCTTGGTAAGTGGCGCGTGGCCTCCTGGGCTGCCCTGAGCTGCTCACATGTGGATTTGAGCTCGTGGGCAGACCTCAGCCTAGACCCCGGTGGTGCACACACAGGGCACGTGCAAACAGCATTGAAGGCTTTGAGAAAGGAACTGGCTGTGGAAAGCCAGACCACAAAATGTTAGTTGAAACTTGCAGCCTGAATTTAATCGGGTTAATGCTCACTAAAACAAACCAATACAAAATCAACACCCTTCATTGGAATAAAATAAGATGCAGAGTCTCCTAACATAATATTCATGGTGTCCAGAATGCAATTCAACCTTACTAGGATATGAAGAACCAGGAAAATCACAACTCACGCAGGCACCAGCCAGCCCATGCCCATGCCAAGACGACTGAGATGTTGTGATCTGCTGACAAAAACATGAAAATAGCTATGATAAAATCACTCCACCCCTAGTCACAAACACTCTTGAAACAAATGAGAAAGGAGAAAATCTCAGAAAGGAACTAGAAGATGTAAATATAAACCAAATGGACATCTTAGAATGGAGGGGCAATAAGTTCTTTTTGAAAAAACCTCACTGGATGGGATTATAGAAGATGGTAAAGAAATATCAGAATGGAAACAAGAGTTTGTGGATTTGAAAATAGATCAATGGAAATTATCCAATCTTAACAACAGAGAAAAACATGAGAAAGGAATGTTTTAAATGAGAATATCTTCTCGTGGAGACTCAGTGTGCAGACCTAGCTTGTAACTCTCCTGCCACTAGAGGGGCAGGTGAAGGAGACCTACGTGAAGATGGATTCACAAATTCCAACTAGCAAATATGGATTCCAGGCAAAGTGTGAAAAGTTAACTACGTACATTTTATTTCCTAGACAGTGATGCACTGTGTAAAATTAAATCACCCCAAATATAATGATAGAGATAGAATGAAAATCAAAAGACAAAAAGTGAAGCAAACGCCACGCAAACCCTCATCGAAGACAGCAGGATAAGCCACGTTAGTATCAGGCAAAGTAGGCTTTGCAGCAAACAGAATCACCAGGGATAAAGAGAAGAAATAAATAATGACAAAAGGGTCAAGAAAACAACAATCCTAAATGTGAATTCACCAAATGCCAGGACTCTAAAATACTTGAAACAAAAATTTAAAAACCCAAAAAGAGAAATAGACAAAGTCCACAGTGAGGAATAGTAACACTGCTCTATTAATAAAGATTATACTAAAAAGATAGAAAGTTCTCAATAATGTAGGTTTCCACTTTTTAAAAGGTAGAAAAAGGAAACCAAAATGAATGAAAACCAAGCAGGAGTAGGGAAATAATAAAGGTAAGATCAAAAAACAACAAAATTATTTTAAAATACAATAGAAAAATGAATGACACCAAACCTAATTCTTTGACTAAATTTGAATAAAATTGATGAACTTCTAACAATACCATTGAATAAAAAAGGAAGTGAGGGAGACACAGTTTACCAACATTGAAAAAGAAAAATGGGTCATCATTATAGACACTGCAGGCACTAAGGGATAAACAGGGAATAACACGACAACTCCACACACATGAACTCAACACTCAGGTAAAATGGATGGATTCTTCAGAAAACACAAACTCACCCCATGTGAAAGCAATACCCTCAGAGGGTTATTTGTATTCCCAAACATTTTAACAAAGAAATCTCCAGGCCCATTTTTTTGCTAAGAAATTCTAATAAATATTTCACAAAGAAATGCCATCAGTTCTACATAACGTCTTCAAAAAATAGAAGAGGAGGACTCCCCAAATTATTTAATGAGGGCAAGTCATCAGGATACCAAATCCAGACAAAGAGCATTCAAATAAAGAAAGCTACAGGTCAATACTCTTCATGAACATGGACATAACAGTCCTCATTCAAATGTTACCAAATTAAATCTGGTAATAAACGAAAAGAGTAAAGAGTACCACGCCAGAGTCAAGTGGTGCTATTTACTCCAGGAATACAAGGGTGGTTTGATAGCTAAAAAAGTAAAATCAACTAATGCAATACATCATATTAACAGTCTAAAGAATAAAAATGACATGATAATATCAATTGATGCCAAAAGGCAGTTGACAAAGCAATATCAATTTATGATTAAAAACTCAGCAACAAAGATTAGAGGAGGAGAACTTCTCCAACCTGAACAGGGCATCAGCAGAAAGTCTACGGCTGGCATCACACTCAACCGTGAGGGACCCATGCTTTCTCAGTGAGATCAGGCAGAAGATAGGAATGCCCAGATTTTCTAATCCTATTAGACATCACACTTAAAATCCCAGTCACTACAATAAGGCAAGAAAAAGAAATAAAATGCATATTGATTGGAGAGAAAACAGCAGTGTCCTTAGTTGTAGATGACATGATTTTACATACAGAAAATCCCAAGAAACACAAAAACTAAATAAATAAATAACTCCCAGAAATAATGAATGAATTTAGCAAAGTAGAACTTATGATCAACAAATCATATTTCTACATTTACATAGAAAGCCAATCATATTTTTACATAATAGCAATGTGTAACTGGAGATTCAATTTTTTTAAAAATGCCTTTGTATAACAGGTCCAAACAGTGAAACATTTAGGTATGAATCTTTCCAAACATGTACAGGATTTCCATGTACTACAAAAGACCTATGAAGACAATTTTTGCATATATGTATATATGTATAAATAAATGGAGAAACAACATACTCATAGATTGAAAGACCCAACACGGTAAATACATCAGCTCTCCCCAAATTGATCTGTAGTTTAATGCAATTCCAATTAAAATCCCACAAAAATGTTTAAACCAAGCTGATTCTAAACTTTATATGGAAAGGCAAAAGAGAGAATATGCAACTTAATACTGAAGAAGAACAAAGTTGGAGAAAACATAAAATTAAAACTACTTTATTTTAAGACTTACTATAAATCTGCAGTCATCAAGACGGTGGCATTTGCAGAGTAGCAAACGTATAGATCCTTGAAACAGAATACAGTGTCCAGAACACAAATATGCCAAAAATGCAAAAGGAGTTAATGGAGTGAGAGTCTTTCCAACAAGCGGGTATGAATCATGTTGACAGGCATGTGCAAACATCCGCAATCTAAACCTCACATCTTATGAATACTTAACTGAAAGTAATCACAGATCTAAATGAAAACTACAAAAGTATAAACATTTTAGAAGAAAACATAAGGAGAACTCTTCATGACCTGTTATTAGGTAAAGAGTTTACTATAATCAGGTTAAAATATTGATGTACTCCACAAAATGTTTAAAATTAAACTTTGTACTAAACGATACCTCAATTCAGTTGCACCCTGGTAAAAAGCCAATTCTAGCTAGACATCTCAGAATCCCCTGCACCAATGTGGAAGGATGCTGGCTTCCCACACCTGCTGTAGTCAGTTACCAGAAACCCAGGGGCTTAAAGCAATCGAGTTTCTTCTCTCACAGCTCTGGAGGCATGAAGTCCAAAACCAAGGTATGGGCAGGGCCTGCTCCAGTCAAGGCCTCTTAGGTCTGTGGGATGTGGCGGGTGGAGGAGGCGCCTCTGGGACGGTTGTCACATCAGTCACGGCAGAAGTGCCCGTGCTTCCCGCAGCATCCTGAAGAAAGTTGCGGAGGAGCAGTCGGCAGCTGTGCCCTGTCTGTTTTAGCGGGAACCTGAATAAAGGCACAGTTGGCTGCAGCTGCATCCAGTGCCACCAAATGGGGCCTTTGTGAGCCATGGACATACCGAAGGACCTCAGCATCTTCAAAGCCCTCAGACGTGGCAGAAAACCAGTTGGGAGGAATATTTGATCCCGCAGCGACGCGCAGACGGCCTGACCGGTGTGAATACAGAGACCAGGGGGGTTCCTTCCGAAGGCTGTTTAAATTCCCATCGTGTTTTCAACTGGACATCCATTTAGTGGTCTTGGCTTTATGAATTATAAAAATAAATGCTCTGTTTGTTTTTGTCCCTCAAACGCACTCAGTTAACCTGCTCCTGTCCCCAGAAGGCGACTAACAAACACTTAAACTGCTGGTCAGCTTGGTCATTACTCCAACCCTGCATGATCATGGAACCATCAATATAACTTACCTTTGATCTTTTTTACTCCCCAAGTACCAGCTCAGAGGAGGCCAGCAGGCTCCCTCTGGCTGGGGAATGTTGCCCGGGCCCCAGGAGCTTCACCTCCTCCTGATGTGATGTGCAACTCTGGGACCTCCTCACACCCCTGGCCCTGCATGCCCCTTCCTGTGAGAGTCTCAGCGACTGTCCAAGAGCACACCTGGCCTTCTCTCTCCATGACCTTCTCCTGGGCTCAGATCAGCACGAGGAGAGCCAGGATGGAGAGCTCAGGCCTCAGTTTCCCCTCAGTGTGGCCCCAAGGCCTGGGGTGGTGATTGCCCGAGGCTCCTCAAGTGTGGTGGGCAGGTATTGCTGCTGGCGTTGTGGTGGGGGGGTGTTGGAATGGATGGGTGTTGATAGGTGTTGTGGTTGGGGGGTGTTGACTTGGATGTTGTGGTGGGCGGCTATTGTGGTGGGTGGGTGTTGTGGTGGGCAAGTATTGTGGTGGGCAGGTGTGCACTCAGGTGTTGTGGTGGGGGTGTTGTGGTGGGCGGGTGTTGTGATGGGTGAGTGTTGTGGTGGTCAGGTGTGGACTCAGGTATTCTGGTGGGTGGGTGTTGTGGTGGGCGGGTGTTGTGGTGGGCGGGTGCAGACTCAGGTGTTGTGGTGGGCGGGTGTTGTGGTGGGCAGATGTTGTGGTGGGCAGGTGTGGACTCAGGTGTTGTGGTGGGCAGGTGTGGACTCAGGTGTTGTGGTAGGCGGGTGTTGCCATGGGCTTGTCACCTCTTCCTGCCCAGGAAAGTGCAGGTTCCCAAGAGCATTCCCAGGTGTTGGGTTGAGGTTTTCCACTATGGGCCCCAGCACCCGTTCTGGGCCCCAGGAAACTCTCTGTGGATGCTGTGCTCTTACCACGTGCATGGACAGTGAGCTATTGGTAGGTCTTTACAAACAATCCTGGGTCCACTATTCTGAGAGGAGCTGAACTCCTGTGTGAGACGCCACATCGGAAACACCAGGGCCAAAAGCACAGATGGAGTCTTCCTTTGCTGCCCCAAAGGAAGAGTGCACAGGAGCCTGGCACTCCTGGACCTGAGGAAACCCTGAATTGTTGGTATCTGCAGATCCTCTCCAAAAAGAGGTTGCCAGTCTCCTAAGACTGCAAGCCTGACCCCAGCATTCTGGGAGCCAAGAGGGAGAAAGAGTCTGTGGATCTCCCTGTTCAGTACATTGGCTTTCACTAAATACTGTCTTTGCATAAGCAGCATTACCCAGTGTCCTGCAGCTTAGAAAAGTCCTGTTTCAATGTCTGAAGAAAATAGTTGCTTTTTCTGATGTCAGGGAGGAATATTTGACTGCCAGTGTGGACTGAGGGGTCTTGGGATCACACGCTTCCCAATCAGCTTTGAACTGACCCTCTGTGTCTGCCTCACCATCTCCTCTGCTTATCTAGACACTTGGGAACTGTAACCCAAGCCCTTCTAGGAGTCTGTGGTATGGCCACCTGCCTCTGTAGGCATCTCTCTTCCCAATGTGCTTTGAACCAACCCTCTGTGTCTGCCTCACCATCTCCTCTGCTACCCAGACATGTGGAAACCCTAACCCAAGCCCTTCTAGGAGTCTGTGGTGTGGCCACCTGCCTCTGTAGGCACCTCTTGGGGTTAAACGTTTTCCACTCTGCTAAGGCAGTGCCATCTATTCTTCTGCTTCATCTTCAGAAGATGCTGAGCCCTTCCCCACCCCCCACACCAAGTCCGTGGCACCCTTGAGGCCACAGGGTTGCTGCCATAAGATTTTTGTACTGAGTGTTCTCTCTCCAAGCAACTGTGAGAGATTTCTATGGGCAAGGCCTCCGGGTTCCTGTCAAATTGAATTGTAGTTGAGTGTTGGGTACTCTTCAAGAAGCATCCCCCTTTCTCCTTCCTAACAGAGCCCTGAGTTATTCAGTCACATGGTTTGAAACATAGGGTGGGTGCTGGTTGACTTAACCTAACCAGCACTGTCTCACCCTATGTCACAGCTACTGGTTCCAAGGTGGGTGCATAACTGAGGCTCATGCCCGGTGCCACACAGCACTCCCTTGGTCCCCCTAATGGACTTGGGGATGGGCAAGGGCCTGCATTGTTCCAGTTAGAGTCAGATGCAAGTTGTGCTAAGAGTGTGCTTGCTCATGCTCCCTCTTTGACGAAGAATGCAGCCTCAGAAATTGTTCCTGGAGATTTTGCCACACTCAGAATGATTGTGACTTCACTGAAGGCAGAGCAGAAAATTGGGAAGAGACTGAGTCCTGGGTAGCATCCATGAGCTTCTTTTTGCTCAAATTCACCCTGAAGCCTGGTCTGCTTCTGAACTACCCACCTGAGTCAAAAAATTGCCTTCTTATTAAAGTCAAATTGAGCTGGATTTTTAGTTACTTGCACCTGCAGGTGTTCTGTGAAGCTGGTACTGCGAGTTTGTATCTGAGAATATTTACAGTGTTTCTCTCACGGTTGAGTCAATCATTTCAAGGATGCTTTGAGGGTAAAAAGAATGATCAATTGTGAAGCAGTGAATTGTGCTGCCAGGCACAATTCATTGGGCAATAGAAAGCCTCATTTCCTGGGCAGTAGAAAGTTTCATTGTACATTAGTTACATATCTTGTTTCTGTCTCAACCTCCTGTTTTTTTTGTTTTTTTTTTTTTTTTTTTTTTGAGACGGAGTCTTGCTCTTTCGCCCAGGCTGGAGTGCAGTGGCACAATCTCGGCTCACTGCAAGCTCCGCGTCCCGGGTTCACGCCATTCTCCTGCCTCAGCCTCTCCGAGTAGCTGGGACCACAGGCGCCCACCACCACGCCTGGCTAATTTTTTGTATTTTTTAGTAGAGACGGGGTTTCACCGTGGTCTCGATCTCCTGACCTTGTGATCCGCCCGCCTCGGCCTCCCAAAGTGCTGGGATTACAAGCGTGAGCCACCGCGCCCGGCCTTCAACCTCCTGTTTTTTCATATGCAAAGGAGATAAGGAAGTCCGCCTAAGTCCAGCAGCTAATATGCCTCCCAGGCGTGATCCAAAACAGAATTGAATTAGGCAAGCCTTGTTAAAATTCATTGTCGTCATTCATATTTCTGAATATTTAAATTAGAAATTCTGAGAAAGTAGTTTGTTTCAGAGGTCGTTTGTGTGTATGTAGGTATTTTTTCAGGATCAAAAGTTTAATTTTTATTGTTTGATTGAGTTTAATTTACATATAATAAAATTTAGTAATTTTAAGTGTACAAATGAGTGCATTTTGACAAATATATATAGTCATGTACACAGCACTACCATTGAAATACATTTCATTACCCCAAAAATTCCCTTGCATGCTGCTGTAGTCAGTGCCCCCCTCCACCACAGCTCCTGGCAGTTGCTTTCTTTCACTCTAGTTTTGTCTGTCTTAGAATTTGATACAGGCCACGTGTGGTGACTCATGTCTGTAATCGTAGCACTAGACTGAGGAGGGAGGATCACTTGAACAAGCAGTTTGGGTAAGAAGGCAAACCCTGTCTCAAAAAAAAAAATACACACACACACACAAAATTAGCCAGGTGTGGTGGCACACACCTGTGGTCCCAGCTACTCAGGAGGCCGAAGAATCACCTGAGCCTGGGAGGTCAAGGCTATGGTGACCTGTGGTCACATCACTGCACTCCAGCCTTGGTGACAGAGTGAGATGTTGTCGAAAAAGAAAAGAAGAAAGAAAAGCATTTGATATAAATGGAATCACACAGTAAATTATCTTATACCTGGTTTATTTCATATATTTTAATGCCTTTGAGATATGTCCATGTGGTTTCTGGTGTGTATGTCACTCTTCTTATGTTGGGCAATAACCACTGTAGGAATATATTACAGCTTGTTTATCTATTCTGCAGTGATAGACTATTTTAAAAATATTTGGCTAATAAGAAGAAAGTTGTTATGAATACTTATATTCAGGCCTTTGTGTAAACAGATTTTCACTTCTCTTGGTTGAAAACATAGGAGGAATTATTATTTTTTAAGTCATGGATTTTTAAATGATTGTCAGTTACTTTAAAAAATGTAAATTCTTAAATTAAAAAGTTTAGGATGTCTGACAACCTTGATAAGAACAAGCAATGGGAAAAGGATTCCCTATTTAATAAATGGTGTTGGGAAAACTGGTTAGCCACATGCTGAAAACTGAAACTGGACCCCTTCCCTACACCTTACACAAAAATTAACTCAAGATGGATTAAAGACTTACATGTTAGACCTAAAGCCATGAAAACCCTAGAAGAAAACCTAGGCGATACCATTCAGGACATAGGCGTGGGCAAAGACTTCATGACTAAAACACCAAAAGCAATGGCAACAAAAGCCAAAATTGACAAATGGGATCTAATTAAACTAAAGAGCTTCTGCACAGCAAAAGAAACTACCATAGGCTGGGCACAGTGGCTCACGCTTGTAATCCCAGCACTTTGGGAGGCCGAGGCAGGTGGATCACGAGGTCAGGAGACTGAGACCACGGTGAAACCCCGTCTCTACTAAAAATGCAAAAAATTAGCCAGGCATGGTGGCGGGCACCTGTAGTCCCAGCTACTCGGAGAGGCTGAGGCAGGAGAATGGTGTGAACCCGGGAGGCGGAGCTTGCAGTGAGCCAAGATTGTGCCACTGCACTCCAGCCTGGGCGACAGAGTGAGACTCTGTCTCAAAAAAAAATACAAAAGAAAAAAAAAGAAACCACCATTAGAGTGAACAGGAAACCTACAGAAAGGGAGAAAATTTTTGCAATCTACCCATCTGATAAAGGACTAATATCCAGAATCTACAAGGAACTTAAACAAATTTACAAGAAAAAAACAAACAACCCCATCAAAAAGTGGGCGAAGGATATGAACAGACACTTCTCAGAAGAAGACATTTATGCGGCTGAAAAATACATGAACACAAGCTCATCATCACTGGTCACTAGAGAAATGCAAATGAAACCCTCAATGAGATGCCATCTCACACCAGTTAGAATGGCAATCATTAAAAAGTCAGGAAACAACAGATGCTGGAGAGGATGTGGAGAAACAGGAACGATTTTACACTGTTGGTGGGAGTGTAAATGAGTTCAACCATTGTGGAAGACAGTGTGGCAATTCTTCAAGGATCTAGAACCAGAAATACCATTTGACCCAGCAATCCCATTACTGAGTATATACCCAAAGGATTATAAATCATTCTGCTATAAAGACACATGCACATGTATGTTTACTGCAGCACTATTCACAATAGCAAAGAATTGCAACCAACCCAAATGCCCATCAATGATAGACTAGATAAAGAAATGTGGCACATATACACCATGGAATACTATGCAGCCATAAAAAGGATGAGTTCATGTCCTTTGCAGGGACATGGATGAAACTGGAAACCATCATTCTCAGCAAACTAACACAGGAACAGAAAACCAAACACTGCATGTTCTCACTCATAAGTGGGAATTGAACAATGAGAACACATGGACACAGGGAAGGGAACATCACACACTGGGGCCTGTCAGGGTGTGGGGGTCAAGGGGAGGGAGAGCATTAGGAGAAACACCTAATGTAGATGATGGGTTGATGGGTGCAGCAAACTACTATGGCATGTGTATACCTATGTAACAAACCTGCACGTTCTGCACATGTATCCCAGAACTTAAAGTATAAAAAAAAATAAAAGTCACAGGATGTTTATGACAGTATCTATTACACTGATGTTGCCATCACATCGTTGACTATGTGGAGACTCCAAGTGAAATTTCTTGCAGTTCTCAGTACCAGGAAAATTTGTATTTCTGGATAAGACTCAACAAGTTTAGAAAAACATTCAAGTTTCACAGTCTAGAGCTCTAACACTGAAATCTTTTCCAAATTTAAGGTTTAATGATTTACTTAAATCTAAAAATAGTAGGTTGCAGATGTATTTAAACGTGTGCCTAGGTAGTATGTTTATATATTAAGATTAAAGTGGTCTTCTAAAGTTTACTAATTCTAATATAGCCTTTATTGTTTCATGTAGACATATCTTTCCTATTCCCAGGATAATTTAAACAATTAATTCAAAGAAACTATTAACTTAGTTCTAGATTGGGATATCTATTTATGCATTTGAAGCTTGAGATATGTATTTCAGATTAGAAACGTGTGCTGGTCATGGAAAGTTGTGACTTAGAGTCTCAGGTAAGTTTTTTTTTCATGTGAACACACTGCTTCCAATTAATGTTATGCTCAGAGCAGACAATTAATAAATACCCTTTGAACTGAATGAGTGATTAACTGCAAATATTACAATACATCTTAGTGGGCAGGATAATTGGACATATTTAGTCCTTGCTGTGACCTAAGAAAGGATTTGTTTTCATTAAATGTTTAACGTCTCACCCTGTTCATACAGCTGGAGTTACTGATTCAGTTTGATGTGAATTCAGTCTTACAAAAAACCCATCATTATAACCTGCACTTATGCTTCCTATAGTATCGGAACTTCCAACTTGCAGGCAAAATAGATAAGCTTCACATTCTTAAAAACCACAAGAACTCTCCCTTTATTCATACTAAACATAGAATTAGGTATTCTATTAAACTGAACAATAGGACTCACCGGGAGTGACTGCATACACTGTATCAAGAATTGCCCAAGTGTCTGCAAAGGTCAGTGGACCATTTCGCTGCATGCTGTGCCACGGGCCCACCACAAGGGCTGTCAGTGACTCACTGCATGGGCCACCCAGGGCATGTAGCGCTGAGGCTGTCAAAGAGCAAGACGGGGCTGCATTTAAACTTAGGCCTCTGCTAAGTGTCAGAACTTGGGCAAGATGCTAAACACTTTAGAGCCAGTTTCCTTTTCTATAACTGGGGTTATAACACTCACCCTGTCAGGTTCTTGTGTGCGTTGACAAGGCCGGCACGTGACACACCAGGGGCAGAGGTGGACGAGAACCTTCTTCCTCAGACATCAGTGTCTTTCTCATGAGCATCAACAGAATAAGGAGAGCAGGGCGTCTCCAGCGGTGTCGGGACCGCAGCAGGGACTCAGCAGCAATCAGTCTCTTTCTCTTGTTTCGTCCAAATCATACATTAAAAAAATAGGTGGGGTTATCATGGATGTTTATATTGATTCCTGGGATCAGACAAATACACCTTTCCTTGTCATGCTGTTTTCTCTTCCCAGATGGTTTGAAGAGCTTCGTTTTGGACTTGATACTCCTGAAATGCACATGAGAAACAACAGCCAATGATTTGCACATTTCACAGCAGTGGAGCTCTTCATTCACAAACTCAGATAGGAAAAAAAAAAAACTTCTTTTTTTTTCTAATGAATTCAGTCTTGACCCCGAGCCATCACCCATCCAGAATGGCAGGACATTCCACTCCACCACTGTTGCAGTGCCACAATTTCACTACTAATCAAAGGCTCCTTGGTTTCTGAAAAATGGGAGATGTACCTCTAATAACCAGTCTGGATTGTCACTGCTCACTTTCTTATTTTCCAACTCCACAGGGGCCCCCAAAACCCAGAAGATCTCATTTCCGGGCATCTTATAGACCACGGGGACCTGATAACACTGGGAACCCTGGGGCCGGCACCCACCTCATTTTCACCGTTTCCATCGCCCTCTAGGCATTGCTACAGAGCAGTGTTGGGACCCACCAGAGAACTGACTGCTCCCAGCCTGGGAAACTGCCTTCTCTCCCTCCACTGAGCTCATGATATTTCTGCTTTCCACCCCACAGAAATCCTTGAATGAAGCACAGAAGGGATTGGTCGTTGTCTGGTGTGAAGCAGAGCTGAGCCGAAGGAGGAAGCGATATTGCAATGGACTCTGTCATTGAAGTCACTAGTGCGCAAATCTCTTACCACTATGGTCAAATTTTTATATTCACTTTAAGGTTATAACTCATTCTGCTCACTGTATTCAATGCAACATCTACCCCAAAAGATACTCAGGCATTAATTTATGCTTTTCTGTTTACAAATGAGAATTCATAAGCAAATTGAGGCAGCAAGTAGATATTTAGATTTTTTTTAAATTGAAGGCAAAACAGAAGACACATACGCATCCATCAGTGAAACAGAACAGAGAGCCCAGAAACAGACTGAAATGCAGCCAACTGATTTCTGACAAAGGAGCAAAAACGATTCAATGGAGAAAGGAGTCTTTTTAACAAATGGTTCTGGAACAAGTGGGCATCCACATGCAAAAAATAATACGTAAACAGACTTTATACTTTTTACAAAAGTTAATGCAAAGTAGATATTAGACCAATATATGAAATGTAAAATTTTCAAAATTCTAGAAGATAACATAAGGAAAAAATCTAGATAACCTTGGATTTGGTGATTTTTTTTTTAGATACAACACCAAAAGCACGATCCACAAAGAAAAAATTGGAAAGTTTAATTTCATTAACATGAAAAACTTTTGTTTTGCAAAAGATACTGTTAAGAGAATCAAAAGACAAATCACAGACTGTGAGAAAATATTTGCAAAATATATCTAAGGATTCATATCTGAAATATGCAAAGAACTCTTAAAACTCAGCAATAAGAAAACAAACAACTCAAAACTGGGCAAAAGCTGAACAGATCTGCAGATGGAAACTAAGTATATGAAAAGATGCTCTGCATAATATGTTATTAGGAATTGCCAATTAAGACAGCAATGAGATACCACTGCACACCTATCAGAATGGCCAAAATCCACAAGAATGAAAGCACCAAATGCTGGTGAGGATGTGAAACAACAGGAACTCTCATTCATTGCTGTGGGAATGCAAAATGGCACAGCCACTTTGGAAGACAGTGTGGCAGTTTTTTACAAAGCTCACATAGTCTTGTCATAAGATTTAGCAATTGTGCTCCTCATTATTTACCCAATGGAGTTGAAGAGTTATGTCCACACACAAACTTGCACACAAATGTTTATAGAAATGTGGGCGGCAAGCCACCCAGGTGCCAAGGTAAGAGACTGAGGGCACAAGCTGTTCCAGTGTAATAAAATATATAAGATAACAAGAGTTATACTAGATGTAGATCTTAGATATGATTATATATGAATATCATTAATCATTAGTTGGTAGTAATTACTCTTTATCCCAATATTATAATAATCTTTGCTCTATAATCATAACCTAGGAAAAACTAGGCCATACAGAGATAGGAGTTGAGGGGACATAGTGAGGAGTGACCAGAAGACAGGAGTGCAAGCCTTCTGTTATGCCCGGACAGGGCTACTAGAGGGCTCCCTGGTCTAGTGGTGACGCCAGCGTCTGGGAAGACGCCCGTGTCTAGTGGTAGCATCAGTGCCAAGGAAAAGCATCCGCTACTTAGCAGACCGGGAGAGGGAGTCTCCTTTTCCCCGGGGGAGTTTAGAGAAGACTCTGCTCCTCCACCTCTTGTGGAGGGCCTGACACCAGTCAGGCTTTCCCGCAGTTATCCAGAGGCCTAACCGTCTCCCTGTGATGCTGTGCTTCAGTGGTCACGCTCCTAGTCCACCTTCATGTTCCATCCTGTACACCTGGCTCCGCCCTCTAGAAAGCAGTAGCAAATTAGTGAAAGTATTAAAGTCTTTGATCTTTCTGAAAAGAGCATAGAAAAAATAACGGTGTAAGCTGTCCTCTCTCTCTCTCTGCCTCGGCCGCCTAACAGGGAAGGGCCCCCTGTCCGGTGGACACGTGGCTCACTTGACCTTCTCAATCAGTGAAGATGACTCACACTCCTTACCCTGCCCCTTTTGCTTCGTATCCAATAAATAACAGCGCAGCCTGGCATTCGGGACCACTACCGGTCTCCGCGTCTTGGTGGCAGTGGTCCCCCGGGCCCAGCTGTCTTTTCTTTTATCTCTGTCTTGTGTCTTTATTTCTACACTCTCTCGTCTCCGAACACAGGGAGAAGAAACTCACAACCCTGTGGGGCTGGCACCTACATAGAAGCTTCATTAGAATTACCAGAAACTGGAGGTGACCGACATGTCCTTCAGCAGGTGACTGGAGAAATACATTCTGGTACCTGCAGACAACGGAATATCATTCAGTGAGAAAAGAAATGAGCTATCAAGTCATGAAAAGGCATACAGGGACCCAAAATGCACATTACTAAGTGAAAGAAGCCAAAAAGGCCACATACTGTATGATTCCAATTACGTGACATTTTGGAAAAGGGAAAATTACATAGATAGTAAAATAATCAGTGGTTGACAGGGGTTGGGGAGAGGAAAGGACGGATGGGCAGAGAGCCCTGGAAAATCACCTAAGTCCGGGGAAGGCGAGGCTGCAGTGAGCTCCAGCCTGGGCAACAGAGCGAGACTCCATCTCAAAAAACAACAACAACAACAACAACAAAAAAGGCAAAAACCGCCGTTACTTTTCCACCAACCCAAGTCGTTGGACGAATCAGCGCATGCGCGTTCCTCTGCGGGGCCCGCATCTCAAGCCGCAAGCTTCCCAGAGCCAATAGGAGAGGTCCCACATTAATTTAATTAATTTATTTATTTATTTACTTTTTTTTTTGAGACAGGGTCTCATTCTGTCACCCAGGCTGGAGTGCATTGGCGCGATCAATGCTCACTGCAGCCTCGACTTCCCTGGACTTCGGTGATTTTCCCACCTCAGCCTCCCGAGTAGCTGGGACTACAGGCGCACGTAACCCCCAACCCGGATAATTTTTGTATTTTTTGGTACAGACGGGGTTTTGCTATGTTAGCCAGGCTGGTCCCGAACTCCTGGCCTCAGGTGATCCGTCTGCTTCAGCCTCCCACAGTGCTGGGATTACAGGCCTGAGCCACCGTGCGGGGCCTGAATTTTAAATTAGGTTTTTCTATTTCTGCAAAAAACACCCCTGGGATTTTGAAAGGGATTTTGCATTAACTCTGTAGATAGGCTGGGCAGTATTGTCATCTTAATAACTACAACTACGCCTCCCAATCCCCAACATGGAATATCCTTCCATTTACTTATGTCTTCTTTAATTCTTTTGGCAATGTTTTACAGTTTTCAATATGTAAGTCTAAGTCTTGTGCCTCCTTCGTTAAATTTATTCCTGTGTATTTTTTTATTCTTTTTGATGCTTTTTTTTTTGAGACGGAATCTCACTCTGTCACCCAGGCTGGAGTGCAGTGCAGTGGCACGATCTCACTGCAACCTCCGCCTCCCAGGTTCAAAAGATTCTCCTGCCTCAGCCTCCCAAGTAGCTGGGATTACAGCTGCGTGCCACCACACTTGGCTGATTTTTGTATTTTTAGTAGAGACAGGGTTTCACCATGTTGGCCAGGCTGGTCTCGAACTCCTGACCTCAGGTGATCTGCCCACCTCAGCCTCCCAAAGTGCTGGGAGTTTTAAGAAATTCACCATTGTGTATGATATTAGCTGTGCGTTTTTCAGATATAACCTTTATTATTTTGAAAGAATTCCCTTCCGTTCCTAGTTTATTGACTGCTTTCTGATGAAAGTGTGTTGGATTTTGTCAAATACTCTTTCTGTATCAATTGAGATGATCATTTGGGGTTTTCCCCTTCATTCTATTAATGTGGTGTATTACCTTGGTTGATTTTCCTATGTTGAACCGTCCTTGCATTTACAGAATAAACCTCACTTAGTCACAGTATATAATTATTCTGAGAAGCTGTTAAATTTGGTTTCCTAGTATTAAACATTTTGCATCAATATTCATAATGGCGGACGGGCACGGTGGCTCACGCCTGTAATCCCAGCACTTTGGGAGTCCGAGGTGGGTGGGTCACGAGGTCAGGAGTTCGAGACCAGCCTGGCTAACATGGTGAAACCCCGTCTCTACTAAAAATACAAAAATTAGCTGGCTATGGTGGTGCATACCTGTAATCCCAGCTACTGGGGAGGGTGAGGCAGGAGAATTACTTGAATCCGGCAGGCGGAGGTTGCAGTGAGCCGAGATCGTGCCACTGCACACCAGCCTGGGCAACAGAGCGAGACTGTCTCAGAAAAGAAGAAGAAGAAGAAGAAGAAGAAGAATTCACCAATGAAACTATCTGGTGAAGAAAAGGCCAGGTCTTACTGATTCAACCTTAGTAGTTCAGAGTCTATTCAGATTTTCTACTGCTTTATGAGTCATTTTTGGTATATTGTGTATTTCTAGGAATATGTTCATCTAATCTAGGTTATCCAATTTGTTAGTATACAACTGTTTATGCTATTCTTTTATAAACCTTTTACTTTCTGTTAAATTGGTAATAATGTCTCATTTCATTTCTGATTTTAGTAAACTGAATCTTCTTTTTTTCTGAATCCACCTAGTTAAAAGTTTGTCAATTTTGTTGATGTTTTCAAAGAAAAACTTTGGTTTCATTGATTTTCTCTGTTTTTCTATTATCTACATTTATCTCAGCTCTGATTCTTTATTATTTCCTTTCTTCTAGCTTTGAGCTTAAATTGCTCTTCTCTTTCTAGTTCTTTGAGGTGTACAGTTAGGTTGTCGATTTTAGATCTTTCTTCTCTTTTTAATATAATTATTGTCAATTATGCCTCATAAGAAAATAATTCTGAGTAAAAAATAAAATAATACAGAATTTGTCAGCTACATAAAAAATAAAACACAGCCATATTTTATTTACGAAAGAAACATTTTAAGTATGTAGACATACATAGTCTAAAAGTGAAAGGATGAAAATAGATCATGCAAATATTAACCAAGGGAAAAATTATATGGCTATATTAATATCGGACAAAGTAGATCTAAAGTAGAATTACAAGATATAAAGATACACATTTCAAAGTAATAAAAAGATCAATTCCATAGGAAGCTCATAAATTTGTAAATACCTAATAGCATAAATTTCAGTTATGTAAAGTTTATAGAACTATAAACTATGGTTTATAGTTTATAACTATAGAGGTAATATACAAGTCTGGCCGGGCGCAGTGGCTCATGCCTGTAATCCCAGCACTTTGGGAGATCGAGGTGGGTGGATCATGAGGTCAACAGATCAAGACCGTCCTGGCTAACACGGTGAAACCCCATGTCTACTAAAAAATACAAAAATTAGCTGGGTGTGGTGGTGTGTGTCTGTGGTCCCAGATACTCGGGAAGTTGAGGCAGGAGAATCACTTGAACCCAGGAGGCAGAGGTTGCAGTGAGCTGAGATCACACCACTGCACTCCAGCCTGGTGACAGTGAGACTCCATCTCAAAAAAAAGAAAAAAAAGAAGTAGAAGAAGAAGTAATATACAAGTCTGCAATCATAGGGGACACTAATCCACTGTTTGCAGTATTTTTCTTTCATGTATAGATTTACAACTATAAATTTCCCTCTTAATGCTGCTTTTGCTGCATCTCATAAGTTTTGGTAGGCGTATTTTCTTTTTCATTTACTTATCTTAAGGTATTATCTAATTTCTCTTGTGATTCTTTGTTAGCTCATTTGTATTTAAGAGTGTTAATTTCCGGCCGGGTGCAGTAGCTCACGCCTGTAATCCTAGTGCTTTGGGCAGTCGAGGCAGGCAGATCACAAGGTCAGGAGTTCAAGATCAGCCTGGCCAACATGGTGAAACCCCGTCTCTACTAAAAATACAAAAATTAGCTGGGCGTGGTGGTACACGTCTGTAATCCCAGCTACTCAGGAGGCTGAGGCAGGAGAATTGCTTGAACCCAGGAGGCAGAGGTTGCAGTGAGCCGAGATGTGCCACTGCACTCCAGCCCGGGCAACAGAGTGAGAGTCCATCTCAAAAAAAAAAAAAAAAAAAAGTGTCAATTTCCATATATGTGTGAATTTTCAAGTTTTCATTGTTATTCATTTCTAGTTTCATTCCATTGTGATTGGAAAAAATGCTTTGTCTGATTTCAGTCTGTTAAAATGTATTAAAACTTGTTTTTGTCCAGGTGCCAAAACAAGTTTGTGTCAAATCTTTTATCACTATATGATGCCCTTTTTTGTATTTTGTAATCATTTTAAAGTCTATTTTATCTGATATTAATACAGCCACTCAGCTCTCTTTTAATTACTATTTGGTAAAATACCTTTTTTCATCATTTTACTTTCAAGACTGTGTCCTTACATCTAGAGTGAATCTCTTGCTGACGACATATAGATGAATCTTTTTTTTAATCCAATCTGACAATCCCAGCCTTTTCATAGGAGAGTTTAATTCAGTTACATTTAACATTAGTGATAAAACAATATTTTCTTCTGCCATTTATGCATTTGTTTTTGTATGTCTTACATTTAAAAAATTCCTCAATACCTTCATTACTGCCTTTTTGTATTTTTTTTTTAGTGTACTTTTTAAACTCCTTTCTTCATTCCATTTCTGTAGATTTTTAAATTATTTTCTTAACAGTTAACATGGGGGCTACAATTCACATCTTAAATGTATAACAACCTAGTTTTGTTTTGTTTCATTTTGAGACAGGGTCTCACTCTGTCACCCAGGCTGGAGTGCAGTGGAGCAATCTCGGCTCACTGCAGCCGCCGCCTCCTGGGTTCAAGTGATTCTCCTGCCTCAGCCTCCCAAGCAGCTGGGATTACAGGCATCCACCACCACACCCAGCCAATTTTTGTATTTCTAGTAAAGACAGGGTTTCACCATGTTAGCCAGGCTGGTCTCAAATACTGGCCTCAAGTGATCCACCTGCCTCGGCCTCCCAAAGTGCTGGGATTACAGGCATGAGCCACCATGTCCAGCCTTAAATTTATAACAAACTAGTTTGAATAATACCAGCTTAGATCCAATAGTATATACTATGCTCCTATAAATCTGTCTTTCCCTCTTTATATGTTATTGTCACAGATTACTTCTTTATACATTGTATACTGATTAACATAGATTTGTAATTATTGTTTTGTGCATTTGCCTATTATATAAGAAAAAGAGAAAAGCCACAAGCCATACCGAAAGTCCAATAATACTGGCTTTTATATTTATCTACATAGTTCCCTTTACCACTGCTCTTTATTTTGGTCTCATGGCTTGAGTTACTGTCCAGTGTCCTTTCATTTCAGCCTTACACCACTTAGCATTTCTTGCAGATCGGTTACACTGGTAATGAGCTCCCTGAGCTGTTGTTCATCTGGAAATGTCTTTATTTTCTCCTTCATTGTTGAAGAACAGCTTTGGCAGATATAGAAATCTTGGTTGCCGGTTTTTTTTCTTTCAGAACTTCATGTCACCCCCATTGCCTCTGGCCTCCATGGTTTCCCAAGAGAAGCAGCTGGTGATCTTCCCCAGGCTCTCTTGAATACGGCTGGTAATCATCTTACCAAGACTCCTCCTCTATGTGATGTGACGTCAGTTCTCTTTTGCTGCTTTCAAAATTCTCCTGTTCTTCCTTTGGGTTTTGATAACTTGATTACATGTGTCTCAGTGTGGATTTCTTTGAGTATATCCAACTTGAAGTTCACTGAGCTTCTTAGATGTGTGTATTTATGGTTTTCCTCGGATTTGGAAAGTTTTAACCATCATTTCTTCAAATGTTTTTTCTTCCCGTTTATCTCTGCCTTCTACTGAGATTCCTTCTTCTGGGACTTTTATAATATGCATGTTGGCATGTTTGATGGTATCCCACAGGGACCTCAGGCTCTCTTGTTTATTTTTCTTCATTCTTTTTTCACTCTGCTCTTCAGATTGGATAGTTTGTTGTTTTAGAGACAGAGTCTCACCCTGTTGCCCAGGCTAGAGGACATTGGCGTGATCATAGCTCACTCTAATCCCCAACTCCTGGCTCAAGCAATCCTCCCACCTCCACATCCCAAGTAGCTGGGACTACAGTACCTGCCATTACACCTGGCTAATTTAAAAGAAGAATTTTTTTTTCCTTTTTTTTTTTTTTTTTTTTAACGGATGGGATCTTGCCATCTTGCCTGGGTCTCAATTGATCCTCCTGCCCCAACCTCCCAAAGAACAGAGATCACAGGTGTAAACCACTGCACCTGCCAGACTGGGGAGTTTTAATTTTCTTATATTACAGTTGACTGATCCTTTCTTCTGCCTGCTCAAATGTGAACCCCTAGAGTGACTTTTTCCTTTTTTTTTTTTTTTTTTTTTTGAGACATAGTCTCATTCGTCACTCAGGCTGGAGTGCAGTGGCACAAACATGGCTCACTGTAGCCTTGACTTCACAGGCTCAAGCGATTCTCCCACCTCCTCAGCCCCCTGAGTAGCTGGGACTATAGGTACGTGCCACCACACCCAGCTAATTTTTGTGTTTTTTTGTAGAGCTGGGTTATTGCCGTGTTGCCCAGGCTGGTCTCAAATTCCCGAGCTGAAATGATCCACCTGCCTCAGCCTCCCAAAGTGCTGAGATTATAGGCATAAGCCACCATGCCCCACCCTATAGCAACTTTTTTATTTTTTATTTTTATTTTTTTATTTATTTTTATTTTTTTATTTTTTTTGAGACGGAGTCTCGCTCTGTCGCCCAGGCTGGAGTGCAGTGGCGCAATCTCGGCTCACTGCAAGCTCCGCCTCCCGGGTTCACGCCATTCTCCTGCCTCAGCCTCTCCGAGTAGCTGGGACTACAGGCGCCTGCCACCATGCCCGGCTAATTTTTTTGTATTTTTTTTTTAGTAGAGACGGGGTTTCATCGTGGTCTCGATCTCCTGATCTCGTGATCCGCCCGCCTCGGCCTCCCAAAGTGCTGGGATTACAAGCGTGAGCCACCGCGCCCGGCCTGCAACTTTTTTATTTCAGTTATTTTTCAGCTCCAGATTTTCTATTTGGTTCCTTGTAATAATTTCTGTCTCTTTATTGATATTCTCATTGGTTCATGTATAGTTTTCTTGATTTCCTTTATTTTTTTCCATAATTTCATTTAGCTCATTGACATATTTAACACAGTTGATTTAACATCTTGGACTAATAATTCCAGTGTCTGGGCTTCCTCAGGGGCTAATTTCTGTCAAATTGGTTTCTCCCCCTCTCCGTGAGTAGGCTACACATTCTTGTTTCTCTGTTTTGTAATTTCTTCATTGAGAACTGGAAATATTTGAAGACTATGTTGCAGTAACTCTGGAGATCTAATTCTCTCAATCCTCAGGGGTTGCAGAATCTTGTTTATTGAGTGTTGGAGCCATCCACTGTGACTTTTCCGAACTATTTTTTGCGAAGCATGCCTTGTTATGTGTGGTCACTAAGGTTTTTGTTCTATTATCTCAGCAGTCACCTTCCCCAATCAAAAGCAGCAATCAGCCATCAAAATACAGAATCCTGAGATTTGGAAGACAAGGTTCTTATTGCCTACCCTGGCTTCAGAAGCCACCCCAGGAATGGAGACCACCCTTCTCTCGGCTGCCTGCTGTGGTGCTGGGAAGTGGGGATTTGAGGCACTACCAACAAAGCCAAAAATTGAGTTCTCCCCTGGATGCTGCACATGTTCAACTAGACTCAAGTTCCAGAATAATGACTCGAAACAGTTCCTGACAACTCAATGGTCGTTGAGTGGAAAGATGGCTTCCTGGCACTTCCTAATATACCATCATCTATGACATCACTCCATTTCTTTTCACTGCCAAAGCATATTCCCTTGTGTGCTTACATCATATTCCCTTGTGTGCTTACATCATATTTTGTTTATTTGTTCATCCGGTGATAGACTTTTGGGCTGTTTCCAATTTGAGGCTATTATAAATAATGCTGCTATGAACATTCCTGTATACATTTTCATGTGGACATGTTTTCATTTATCTTGGATATATACATAGGCATGGAATTGCCAGATATACTGATTTTTTTAATGTTAAACTACACTTGCACTCCCGTAATAAACTCTACTTAGTCATGATACATCGGATTCAATTTGCTCGTATTTTGTGAAGGATTTTTGCATATATATTCATGAAAATGTTGGTCTGTAATTTTTGTTTTTATACTATCTTTGTTAGTTTTGGGCATGTTATGTTGGCCTCATAACATGTTGGACAATTGTTCCTCCTCTGTGTTCTAAAAAAGTTTGTGTAACTGAGTTGTGAGATGGGGTTTCGCTCTTGTTGCCCAGGCTGGAGTGCAGTGGCGTAGTCTCAGCTCACCACAACCTCTGCCTCCCAGGTTCAAGCAATTCTCCTGCCTCAGCCTCTCAAGTAGCTGGGATAACAGGCGTGCCCCACCACGCCCAGGTAATTTTTGTATTTTTAGTAGAGATGCGGCTTCACCATGTTGGCCAGGCTGGTCTCGAACTCCTGACCTCAAGTGATCCACCCACCTTGGCCTCCCAAACTGTTAGGATTAGCGGCGTGAGCTGCTGTGCCCAGCATCCAGTTATGGTTTTAAATTACACCTATGTACACCTCTCTTACTGAACACAGGAAAGAGATATTCATCACAAATCTATGATGGTCATTACATTTATTTCCTCAATCAATAAAAGAGAAATAACAGGTAGGAAAGATGAGTTATTATTCCCCAGAAACAATTAATCAAGAACATATCGAATCCAAACTAACGATGTGAAATATTAGTTCTCATGTCAGGAATGTGATCCTGCTTTTACTAGAGTGAAATTAAAGTGTGGAAATTGGCCGGGTGCGGTGGCTCATGCCTGTAATACCAGCACTTTGGGAGGCTGAGGCAGGCAAATCACCTGAGGCTGGGAGTTCGAGACCAGCCTGGCCAATATGGTGAAACCCCGTCTCTACTAAAAATACAAAAATTAGCCAGGAAAGGTGGTGGGTGCCTGTAATCCCAGCTACTCAGGAGGCTGAGGCAGGAAGTTGAGCCCAGGAGGTGGAGGTTATTATTCTGAAACTCCATTTCAGAAAGTGAGCCACGTCTGTACTCCAGCCTGGGTGAGGGAGTGAGATGCTGTCTCCAAAAAAAAAAAAAAAAGGAAAAAAAAGTGTTAAATTTGAGGTCAAGGAGAAGAAAGTGGACCACAATTTTATATAGGTAATATTTTTGTGATGGGAATAAAATAGACAGGCAGATTTAAAAATAATAATAATTGTATATATGGTCCATACTCAGATGTCCTGATTTTATGTTAACTTTGGTAATTTGAATATATCAATAAATTTGTCTACTTATATTTGTCAAATTTGGGGACATAAAGTTGTTCAGAGAGCCAGACGCAGTGACTCACACCTGGAATCCCAGCAACTCCAGGCTGAGGTGGGAGGGTCACTTGAGGCCAGGAGTTCAAGACCAGCTTGGGCAACATAGCAAGAGCCTGTCTTTAAAAAAAAAAAAAAAAAAATTAAGGCTGCTACCGCCGGCCTGTGCCCGCCTGTGTGGCGCTGGCCTGGAGGGGCCGTCGTGGGCTCCAGGCAGATGCCGCGCCTGTGGAGGGTCGTCCTGGCTCACAGCCGCCATCATGCTGGCGCTCATCTGCCACCTGCCGAACGGTCCCCTTCGCTCGTCCGGGAGGAGGAGATGGAGCTGACGCTCGTGGGCTGCAGTACTCGGGCAAGGCCACCTTCGTCACTTCCATCACGTCAGGTGAATTCAGCGGAGATACGACGGCCACAGTGGGCTTTAGCCCGAGGAAAGTAACTAAACGTCACGTCACAGTAAAGATCCAGGACCGGCCGGGCGGTGGCTCATGCTTGTAATCCCAGCACTTTGGGAGGCCGAGGCAGGTGGATCGCCTGAGGTCAGGAGTTCAAGACCAGCCTGGGCAACAGGGCGAAACCCCATCTCTACTAAAAATACAAAAAATTAGCTGGGCGTGGTAGCGGGTGCCTGTAATTCCAGTGACTGGGGAGGCTGAGGGAGGAGAATCGCTTGAACCCGGGAGGCGGAGCTTGCAGTGAGCCGAGATCGCGCCACTGCTCTCCAGCCCGGGCGACAGCAACGAGTCAAGGCTATTGTTTACAGTATAGATGCTGCAGATCGTAAGAAGATAGAAGCTTCCCGAAACGAGCTACACAATCTTCAACAAGAGCAAAACTCCATCTCAAAAAAAAAAAAAATATTGAGACTTGTTTTACCACCCAATTTATTAGTCCATTCTCACATTGCTTTAAAGAACTACCTGAGACTGGGTAATTTATAAAGAAAAGAGGTTTAATTGGCTCATGGTTCCGCTGGCTACATGGGAAGCCTGACTGGGGAGGCCTCAGGAAATGCACCATCATGGAAGAAGGCAAAGGGGAAGCAGACGCATCCCACATGGCTGGGGCAGGAGGAAGACAGCAAAGGCGCTACACACTTTCAAACTACCTGATCTTGTGGGATGTATCATGACAACAGCAAGGGGGATTCCGCCGCCATGGTCCAGCCACCTCCCACCAGGCCCCCTCCTCCAACATTGGGGATTACGACGTGAGATTTGGGCAGGGACACAAATCCAAACCGTATCACCCAGTATATGGTCTATCTTGCTGAATATACCACGTACACCTAAAAAAAGTATATTTTGCAGTTGCTGGATGTGGTGTTCTACAAATGTCAATTAGATTGAGGTGGCTGACACAGTGGTTCAAATAATTTGCCCTGATTTTTTTTTGTCTAGTTTCTCTATTTACTGCTAAGAAATGGGTGTTAAAATCTATTTTAATGGCAGAATTTTCATTTCTTTTTCATGTATTTTAAGGTGCAAACGTATTTATGTGTGCTATCTTCCTGAATGGCTCTCTTTACAGTTATAAAATGTTCCTACCTTTATGGTACTATCTGTTCGAAGTCTATTTAATCTGACATTTATATAACCATTCCAATCATACTATGCTAGTGTACATGTTGTATTTTTTCCCCTTTCAAATCGTCTGTCTTTAAAGTTTCTTATAGGCAGCACATAAATGGGCCTTGATTGCTTTCTTTTTTTTTTTTTTTTTTTTTTTTTGAGACGGAATCTCGCTCTGTCGCCCAGGCTGGAGTGCAGTGGCGCAATCTCGGCTCACTGCAAGCTCCGCCTCCCGGGTTCACACCATTCTCCTGCCTCAGCCTCTCCGAGTAGCTGGGACTACAGGCGCCTGCCACCGCGCCCAGCTAATTTTTTGTATTTTTAGTAGAGACGGGGTTTCACCGTGGCCTCGATCTCCTGACCTCATGATCCGCCCGCCTCGGCCTCCCAAAGTGCTGGGATTACAAGCGTGAGCCACCGCGCCCGGCCTGATTGCTTTTTAATTGTCAGTCTTGATTAGAATGTTAACATGTCAATAATATAATTATTGATATGGCTGGATGCATGCCACTTCACCAGTTTTTTTGTTTGTTCCCCTTTTGGTTCCTGCCAATTCTTTCCCTTTTGAGGTCACTTCTCCAAGTTTTACTCCCCTCCACAGTTTGCCTACCTTTGTTTACGTCTCAGCTTTGGGAGAGTTTTCGTCCTGTCTTACTGAGCTTATGGCTGTAAGCAGCAGGTGGGATAGGTTGTAGGAGGCTTATGTGGTGACCGTGGAACCAGAGCCCCTATATATGCTTTTAGGAAGATCTGGTATATAATTCTTTTATGCACAGACAACTTTGAAAGTGTACGTAAGAAATTGGTAAATGGCCAGGCCCAGTGGCTCACACCTGTAATCCCAGCACTTTGGGAGGCTGAGGCAGGTGTATTACTTCAGTCCAAGAGTTTAAGACCAGCCTGGGTAACAAGGCAAAACCCCATCTCTCAAAAAATACAAAAATTAGCTGGGCATGGTGGAGCCTGTCTGTAGTCCCAGCTGCTCTCAGGAGGCTTAGGTAGGATAGCTGGAACCCAGGAGGTGGAGGCTGCAGCAAGCTGAAATCATGCCACTGCAATCCAGCCTGGGTGACACAGTGAGACCATCTCAAAATAAAAAAAGAAAAATTGGTAACTGTGGAGATTTAGAGGGATGACAACTCTGGAGACCAAGAGGAAAATACTTTTTAATACAGACTTTTCTGCACTTTGACCATATGTGAATATTTTCAAAAAAGGCATTAAAAATTATACAAAGCTGGCCAGGCGCGGTGGCTCATGCCTTTAATCCCAGCACTTTGGGAGGCCAAGGCGGGCGGATCACCTGAGGTCAGGAGTTTGAGACCAGCCTGGCCAACATGGTGAAACCCCATCTCTACTAAAAATACAAAAATTAGCCGGACGTGATGGCACGCGCCTGTAATCTCAGCTACTGGGCAGGCTGAGGCAGGAGAATCGCTTGAACCTGGAAGGCAGAGGTTGCAGTGAGCTGAGATCACGCCACTGCATTCCAGCCTGGGCAACAAGAATGAAACTCCATTTCAGAAAAAAAAAAAAAAAGAAAAGAAAATTATACAAAACTGTCCATTTGGGGTGGATTAAGCATGAGGCAGCTTAAAGGGCAAATGCAGCAAACTACAAAGGCTTTATCTAACTCAGCACCTAAATCTGTTGACAGCCACAAGGAAGACATTGGTATCTGATACTGAATTCTAGGCAAAGCTGTCTTGCAGATAACCAGGTGTTTTACAAATATTTGTTTAGGGCAGCTTCCTAGCCCATGACCTTCTTTCACATAGGCAGTTTCTCCTGTAGAATACAGCAGTTTAATAATCATCTTGCTTCTCAAGGGCATGCATGTGGCTAATTTGGACTGGGGAAAGCTGGGGCATAAGTGAGGCAATTAGAAGGCTTCCCAATTCTAGGGGCCACAATTTTTGTGGCCATACCTAAGAATCCTGGCTGGCACTTGTAGCAATGGGATGCAATTGTGTAATGGATTTTTTGGTAACCACACGGTAGAAGGCCAAAATAAGAAAACTCTGAACAATGACGCCTTTTGCTATAGAGCTGGTGTCCACTAACCATGTGGCTGCTGAGTCCCTGCAACGTGGCCAAAACTGAGATGTGCGCTGCTTGAGGTACAAGGGAATTTGAAGACGTGGTATGGAGCGCGCCTGTAATCCCAGCCTCTCAGGAGGCTGAGGCACAAGAATTGCTTCAACTTGGGAGGTGAGGGTTGCAGTGAGTTGAGATCGCGCCACTACACTCCAGCCTAGGCGATGGAGTGAGACTGTCTCAAAAAACAAAAAATAAAAATAAAAAAAGGCAGGGCGTGGTGGTGGCTCACACCTGTCATCCCAGCACTTTGGGAGGCCAAGGTGGGCAGATCACTTGAAGTCAGGAGTTCGAGACCAGCCTGGCCAACATGGTGAAAACCCATCTCTACTAAAAATACAAAAACTAACCAGGCATGGTGGCCCACACTTGTAATCCCAGCTGCTCAGGAGGCTGAGGCAGGAGAATCACTTGAACCCAGGAGGTGGGGGTTGCAGGGAGCCGAGATAGCGCCACTGCACTCCAGCCTGGACGACAGCAAAGATTCTGTCTCAAAAATAAATAAAATTACGTATGTGGTACATGGTGACAATATATTGTATATTTAGAAATTGCCAATAGAGGCCGGGCATGGTGGCTCACGCCTGTAATCCCAACACTTTGGGAGGCTGAGGCAGGTAGATCACCCGAGATCAGGAGTTCAAGACCAGCCCGGCCAACATGGCGAAACCCCATGTCTACTAGAAATATGAAAATTAGCCAGGTGTGGTGGCAGGCACCTGTAATCCCAGCTACTCGGAGGCTGAGGTAGGAGAATTGCTTGAGGTGGAGGCTGCAGTGGGCTGAGATTGCCCACTTAGAAGACAGCAGCAATCAAGTACCTTGGTATTTACCTAAAGAGCTTTAGACCTATGTTCGTAGAAAAAATATACACACAGGTGCTTATCAGTTTATTCATAACTGCCAAAACTTAGAAGCAAGATTACTTAGTAAGTAGGTGAGCTAGATAAACTATGGTAACTGCAGACAACAGAACATTGTTCTGTGCTAAAAAGAAATGAGGTATCATGTCATGAAGACATGGAGGAAACAAATGCTACTGCTTAGTGAAAGAGGCCAATCTGAAAAGGCTATTTTCTGATTCCAACTGTATGACATTCTGGAAAAGGTAAAATTATGGATCTAGTAGGATCTGTGGTTGCCAGGGCCTTACAGAAGAGATGGATGAATAGGCAGAGCACAAGATTTACGGCAATAAAAACTACTCTGTAAGCTACTAGAATGCTATTACACATCTGTCGAAAACCGTAGAACAAACCCTAACGTAAACAGTAGACTAATGAGGCTGACGGTGCTAATGGTGCACCCGTGCAGGCTGCCCATCGTGACGAATGTGCCGCTCTGGCGCAAGCTGTGGACAGTCATGGAGGATGTGTAAGTGGCAGAAACAGCGGATGTGTGGGAATTCTGTTTAATTTTGCTATGAGCCTAAAACTGCTCTTCTTAAAAAACTTATCTAAAAAATGACAACTCAGTGTTTAAGTATTTTATTAAATCAGATAAGGAATCTCCACATTGTTGCACATAACAGCTTTTATACAATGCTAAGGACATATCATTTGTTTACAAAGAAAGTCTAAAATTTCAAGAACATTCAAAGAGCTAACACAGTAAAGGTCATGCAAGTTCTAGAAGAGTGAATCATGACAGAACTCATTCATTTTATCCGTCACCTCCGAAAGGCCCAACTCCTTAAGGAGAAGACAGCTCAAGCCCACGAGCTTGTCACTAGTCTGGTATTTCATTCAGGAATATTGAGCCTGTCACCACGTACTGGCTTGATCGGAAGTAACTCAACCCTAACTATAGAAAGGGTTTTCTGAAGAGACTTACTGCTGCAAAATGGATGCCCTTTATTCATATCGTGTTAGACTATGAATATGTCACATGCTTTCATTTAAGTATGTATGCATAATACCCAAACCAGGAATCTCAGCTATGACCTTTTCACTTAGCTACACTAAATGTCAGTCCAAGATAAAAGAGGAGATTAAAGATAAAACTGGAGATTAAAGAGACTGTGAGTAGTGAAACATTCGAGTGAGGCTGTCAATCTAGGTAAGTGACACTAAGAAGCTTAAGATATCCTACGAACTTTTTCCTAGGAGGCAGTTTCAAACTGCCCTATGACAAACAGCTGATTATCACGTTTATAATGATGGTTCACTCATGTAGCTTCGAACTTATTCATACCTACATTTAATTTATAACCACGAATGGGTAGGCAGACGTGTCAAAGACCTTCGGGGGACTCTCCCTCCCCACACCCTTCACTCCCCACACCCCCCAAACCTTCTATACAGAGTCCCCCTGCTTTAAGTCAAAAGGTCAATTCTGGATTAAAACTTGTCTGCACTAAGTTTATAGGAGGTAACATGCAAATAAGGTGATAAGGTTAAAATGACTTGTCAATAGCAAACATTATAAATGTATGCTACTATCTCATTAAGTAGAGGACCTGGAGAAACCATAAAGATAGCAAAAACCCACACTAAACTTCAAATTTTGTAGTAATTTCATTTTACAGTGGTTGAATTTACCCACCAAATGCTTAATGACCACAAAATGTTTCTTCAACTAAAACTAAAAGATAGGGAATTATAGGAGTTGGGATACATGTTAGATACTAACGATCTTCAAGCTTTGAAGATGTCATTGCATGAAGAAAATTATGGGAAACACTGTTCCCGATAATTACTTACACCCTTAGTGTAACATATGGAGATCACTGTCTCCGATACAGACACTGTGGTAGGTAAAAACTACCTTGTTCTTTATACATTATGGAAGACACTGCTCCCGATAATGTGTTAGGATTGTGACAAAGGTACTGGAAATTTTGCAAAATGGGAATTAGAGTTATACCTTGGATAAACTGAGCTATAAAATTTTGCAGGAGTACTACCACAGCCTTTAAGTGACATTTAGTTATAACTTGGTCACAATTCATTGCATTTAGGAAAACTAGCATTCTTATCTGGTCAGCGCTCGCTTCTTAGCAACCCCTAATTAAATTTAATTCATCTCTAAATCTTAGCTTCAACTTTATTCAATTACATTTGGCTGGCGGCTGTTTTCTAAAACCCTTAAGTGTTGACCATAAATGCAAAACTTCCAGTATCTGTTGGGTTTTATTAGCAGATGCTGCTTTTATTTAAAAAAAACCGACAGTATAACTGTCATAATTATGGAAGGCACTGCTTCCGATAATTATATTCTATAAAAAAAACACCATTTATAGTGAACTCTGTCACTGATAAATAAACAATAAATATCTCAGTGCCAAAAGGACAGAAAGCTCTCCCCTAAGATTAACACTTTGGCCAAAATTTGGCAGCGTATTATTCTTTAAAGTCTGACAAACTGAGTCTGCAACTAAACACCTGAAACTGGTTCTCTTTCAATGTGCTTTGGAAGAAACAAAAATAACAAAGAACTAAATGGAGGCTTATGGGGAAGGGACAGAGGAAAAGAAAATATACTAAGTCTTTGGCTTCTGGTCCCCTCTTTTCATAAATGACATTGAGGTTAACATATTAAGGCCTTATTCCTGCAATCAACAGTTGAACCTCATTTTATCCAGCAGAAGGACCTCCATTTCAGACCTCATTGGCACGAAAACAAGCCCATCTCTTCTGAAAGTTAACTGTTTCTTTCAGGAATAAGGACACCAGCTACATTCCTTATGGAAAGGCTTAGATCTCATTTGGAGAAGGTCTTTCAACCCGGTATCTCCTATTTAGCATCAAATGAAGTTGGAGGATCACTCGAAGTCAGCAACCACTTACAACCTTCAGCAGAGACCAGCCCTTAGGATTCAGAGAGATCATGCACATAACTGGTTTCTGACATTTTCGTTAACAACAACAGGAAAGAGGCAGTTCCCATTACAAAGCACTTAAAATTCTAGAGATAGGGGAATATTCCATCATGGACATTTTTTAAGTGGTTATTCACTTTAACTTGAAGTACAGGTTATCTACCCTGTATTAAAAGCTGCTGCCTAAAGACATCTAGTAGTACCAAGATGATGGGATGGAATTCTAACATCAGGTTTTGTAGCCCTACTGAAAATTTAGCACAATCAGCACAAGTCTAGAAACCAGACTACCCTGCTGTTCTGATGGAAGCTATGGGTATCACATTTAAAACTCATTGTCAATGTCCCAAACATCACCAGAGAGGGCATTTGCAGCTCCCTGAATAGTCCAAGTAGCTAGAGCCAACTGGTTTCTGAACAGCGTTTCATTAAAAGCACCGTTATTTTGTTTACGCAGTTTCAAGTTCTCCAGTAAAGCTGACAGCGTGTGAGAGCCGGAGCCCCAGAAGACATGGCGGAAAGGAGACTCTTTTGGAGATACGTAGGGAGAGAGGAAGTGATACTCCACCTACGAAAACAACACACAAGGCAATTTACACAGCCCTGTGACTTTTGTAGTAAAACAACTGTTCACTTCAAATGTAAAATGTCCCAAATTTAAGAATGCTGATCAGACTTTTATTTTTTTTTTGAGACAGAGTTTCGCTCTTGTTGCCCAGACTGGAGCGCAACGGCGCGATCTCGGCTCACCGGTACCCTCCACCTCCCAAGTTCAAGCGATTCATGCTGGGATTACAGGCGTGAGCCACCGTGCCCAGCTTTTTTTTTTTTTTTTGAGACAGTTTCGCTCTTGTTGCCCAGGCTGGAGTACAATGGCGCGATCTCAGCTCACTGCAACCTCCTCTCCTGCCTCAGCCTCCTGAGCAGCTGGAATTACAGGCATGCACCACCACGCCCAGCTAATTTTGTATTTTTAGTAGAGATGGGGTTTCTCCATGTTGGTCAGGCTGGTCTTGAACTCCCGACCTTAGGTGATCCGCTCACCTCAGCCTCCCAAAGTACTGGAATTACAGGCATGAGCCACTGTACCCAGCCAACTGATCAGACTTTCTATAGCAGAGTAAGGAAAAAAGAATGCTGAGAACCAGGCTAATGCTAATCTTCTAAGGTTAAAATTCTAAAGGAGGCTGGGCACAGTGGCTCACGCCTGTAATACCAGCACTTTGGAAGGCTGAGGCAGGTGGATCACCTGAGGTTGGGAGTTCGAGACCGGCCTGGCTAACATGGTAAAACTCCGTTTCTACTAAAAATACAAAAAATGAGCCGGGCGTGGTGGTGGGCACCTGTAATCACAGCTACTCAGGAGGCTGAGGCAGGAGAATCACTTGAACCCGGGAGGCGGAGGGTGCGGTGAGCTGAGATTGTGCCACTGCACTCCAGCTTGGGCAACAACAGTGAAATTCTGTCTCAAAAAAAAAAAAAAAAAAAAAAAATTTTTAAAGGAAACTGATTGATTTTACAAATGAAAACTTTAAATGTGTTCAGATTCTTTTCCCCATTGGAGCATACATGGAAGGTTTACAGCCAAGTCTCTTCCAAAAAGACCAGGTTTGACTAAGGTCTGAATTAGACAGCAGAAACAGAAAATGACAGCTAAAGCATTAATGCTCCCTCCCTTCTTAAAGGAATTCCAGACTCCTAGAGTTGGTCCACTTTGCAGAAGTGTAAGATTTATCAATTATTTTACACACACTTTAGTTCCTCCTTTCCCAAAAGTTCACTTACTCTCATGACACGATCATTGAGTTTCTTCATGACAAATCTGTCTGTTTTCTCAGCATTCCCGAAATCCGTTGTTAGTCTGGAAGTGGCACGGAAGAAGTCTCCACGAGCAGAATACAGCCACTGTAAACTCAGGCCCATTTCCTGAAACAGACATTATTCACTATGAGAAGTTTTATTTCTAAGGACATTCTTTTGTTTGCCTTTCTAATTTAACATGTGTTAAGTAAGATTCTGATAAAAGGAACTCACAGATAAGCTCAAGACTCCGAAAGCACCTTGCTCAGGGGTTCCAAGCTCTGTGGACTGTGACATTCGCCCATGTTTGAGCCCAGCACGTAGGAAAACCATACTCTCATTAAGAAACTGAACATAATTACATAATCCTATGTACTATATCGTTTCCCGTTCAGTTCTCCTTTTGGGGGAAAACGTCCCCATAGGGGAGAACATTTTGGTTCAATGTACTTCAGGATCCAGTTATTTCCATCTGGTAAGTTCCATTTTCAACAGCTACAATTAGTTTCAAGAAAGACATAAGAGGCCGGGTGCAGTGGCTCATGCCTGTAATCCCAGCACTTTGGGAGGCCGAGGTGGGTGGATCACCTGAGGTCAGGAGTTCAAGACCAGCATGGCCAACATGGTAAAACCCCGGCTCTACTAAAAATACAAAAAATTAGCTGGCCATGGTGGTGGACACCTGTGGTCCCAGCTACTCGGGAGGCTTAGGCAGGAGAATGGCGTGAACCCAGGAGGCACAGCTTGCAGTGAGCTGAGATCTCACCACTGCACTTCAGCCTGGCCAACGTGGTAAAACCCCGGCTCTACTAAAAACACAATAACTATCTGGGCATGGTGGCACACGCCTGTAATCCCAGCCACCTGGGGAGCTGAGACAGGAGAATCGCTTGAACCCGGGAGGTGGAGGTTGCAGTGAGCCGAGATCATGTCATTGCATGCCAGCCTGGGGGACAAGAGCGAGACTTCGTCTCTCAAAAAAATAAAATAAAAATAAAAAAGGTATAAAAAGATTTGGTTATCAGTGATTTACTTCAATTAAGAGATCTGTTAAAAATCAACTCCTAGTACCATAAAACCATCTGGAAGCTACTTAATATTAGTTTTATTAATTTATTTACAGATGGGATTTTGCTATGTTGCCTGGGCTGGGCTCCAGCAATCCTCCTGCCTCAGCAGAAGTAGTTGGTGCTACGGGTATGCATCACCTCACTCTGTTTATCAGTTTCATTTAATGGACTATTTGAATTTTAGATGCGCAGATCAGTACGAGATAGAATCCTGCTAGCTGTGCTGTCTTTCCATCTGTGTCACGTCCGAGAGGCACACAGCCCAACTCCTTGCTGAGATCTTCATATTCCGTGTCCTACTGACGGGCTGCCTGGGAGACATGAGTGACAGAAAACCCGACACTGCTCTGGATTCTGAAACACTTGCTGAGCTCTGTCCTAGGTCCCTAATCCACAGCCTCCCAACTTCTCTCAAACAAGTTACCAATTCTATATACAATTCTACCTCAATTCACTTTAAAATGTACTATGGCTACAATCACCCTTCCAACAGGAACACACAGGAACACATCACACTTCAAAATACTTGACATTCAGCAATGAAAACATAATTGGAATCAGTGCTCACCTTTATGTCTGCTCTGTATTGGTTCAGATCCCTCACAAAGGAAAGTAGTTGGCTGTTGTACCTCTCATAGTCCAGGTTCAATTCAACATCATGGGTTAGTTTAATCACGAACTGACCAGCGACCTCTGCAGCTGCTCGTGCCACTTTGTTCAACTCAGGAATCCTCTCAATCAGTTCCTTATAGGTGTCCATGGTGGTACCCAAATAAGGATAATCTGTGTCCTGCAAGAAAACGCAAGGCTCTGGTACTCACGTGAATTCTAAGAGCAAGAGCCTCACATTCTGGCTTCGCCATCGAGGTAACAGTGACTACAGCTCCCCCCCTTGCTTCTAACATATTCCTACCCCGATTTACCCCAATTTTATCTCGTTATTTGCTGCTTTAAGTACATTCTTGCTACTTCTCTGAATCTAACCTACTCCTAGAGTGACTAGTTTCTTCCACGTTCTACAGAATCCCTGTTCTATCGTATCATATGCCCTGAATAGACTTCTAGCCAAATTCCTTAAGGCTGTATGTTTTTCTCTCCGGGAAGTTTGGGCCTTTATCAATGAAAAAAGAGAACATACATGAAACATACCTTGAGACAAGGTCTCACTCTGTCACCCAGGCTGGAGTGCGGTGATGCAATCACGACTCCCTGCAGCCTTGAGACGAGGTCTCTCTGTCACCCAGGCTGGAGTGCGGTGATGCAATCAACGGCTCCCTGCAGCCTTGAGACGAGGTCACTCTGTCACCCAGGCTAGAGTGTGGTGATGCAATCACGGCTCCCTGCAGCCTTGAGACGAGGTCACTCTGTTACCCAGGCTGGAGTGCGGTGATGCAATCACGGCTCCCTGCAGCCTTGAGACGAGGTCACTCTGTCACCCAGGCTAGAGTGTGATGATGCAATCACGGCTCCCTGCAGCCTTGAGACGAGGCCTCACTCTGTCACCCAGGCTAGAGTGTGGTGATGCAATCACGGCTCCCAGCAGCCTTGAGACGAGGTCACTCTGTCACCCAGGCTAGAGTGTGGTGATGCAATCACAGCTCCCAGCAGCCTTGAGACGAGGTCACTCTGTCACCCAGGCTAGAGTGTGGTGATGCAATCACGGCTCCCTGCAGCCTTGAGACGAGGTCACTCTGTCACCCAGGCTAGAGTGTGGTGATGCAATCACGGCTCCTAGCAGCCTTGAGACGAGGTCACTCTGTCACCCAGGCTAGAGTGTGGTGATGCAATCAAGACTCCCTGCAGCCTTCAGACGAGGCCTCACTCTGTCACCCAGGCTAGAGTGCGGTGATGCAATCACGGCTCCCAGCAGCCTTGAGACGAGGTCACTCTGTCACCCAGGCTAGAGTGTGGTGATGCAATCAAGACTCCCTGCAGCCTTGAGACGAGGCCTCACTCTGTCACCCAGGCTAGAGTGCGGTGATGCAATCATGACTCTCAGCAGCCTTGAGCTCCTGGCTCAAGTGACCCCCTGCCTCAGCCTCCCAAGGAGCTGGGACTACAGATGCATGCCATTGGGCCAGCTTAACTGAAAACATTTTTTGTAGAGATATAGTCTAGGCACGTTACTCAGGCTGGTGTCACTCCTGGCCTCAAGTGATCCGCCCACCTCAGCCACCCAATGTGCCAGAATTATAGATGTGAGTTACTGCACCCAGTCTGATGAAAATACAGTTCAGCTGGACTGTCCAATAGATAGCCACTGCTCATTCACTCAAGAAATTCAGCCTCAGTTTTTTTGTTGTTGTTAGACAGTCTTGCTCTGTTGCCCAGGCTAGAGTGCAATGGCGCGATCTCGGCTCACTGCAACCTCTGCCCCCTGGGTTCAAGCAATTCTTCCACCTCAGCCTCCTGAGCAGCTGGGATTATAGGCATGTGCCACGATGCGCAGCTAATTTTTTTGTATTTTTAGTAGAGATGGGGTTTAACCATGTTGGCCAGGCTGGTCTTGAACTCCTGACCTCAAGTGATCCACCTGCCTTGGCCTCCCAAATGCTGAGATTACAGGTATGACCCACCACACTCAGCCAAGCCTCATTATTAAAACTCATAAAGAAGTTTTAGCAATAAACTCAAATGCTAATTAAGCTAATTGAGATTAACACGTCTATGTTAAAAATGATAAAGAAGGAACATGCAATAATTACATTTGTATAACTTCTTTTTTTTTTTTCTGAGACAGGGTCTTGCTCTGTCACCCAAGCTGGAATGCAGTGGCTACATCTCAGCTCACTGCAATCTCTGCCTCCCAGGTTCAAGCGATTCTCCTGCCTCAGCCTCCTGAGTAGCTGGGGTTACAGGCACGCGCTATCACGTCCGACTAATTTTTGTATTTTTAGCAGAGACGGGGTTTCACCATTTTGGTCAGGCTGGTCTCAAACTCCTGACTTCGTAATCTGCCTTCCTTGGCCTCCCAAAGTGCTGGGATTAAGGGAGGAGACCACCCCTCATATTGTCTTATGCCCAATTTCTGCCTCCAAAGAAAGAAGAAGTAAAAACTAAAAGGCAGAGGCAGACAGCTCAGCGCCGCACAATGGGCCTGGTTAAAGATCGACCCCTGACCTAACCAGTTATCTATAGATTCCAGACATTGTATGGAAAAGCACTGTGAAAATCCCTGTCCTGTTCTGTTCTGTTCTAATTACCGGTGCATGCAGCCCCCAGTCACGTACCCTCTGCTTGCTCAATCGATCACGACCCTCTCACGCAGACCCCCTTAGTTGTAAGCCATTAAAAGGGTCAGGAATTGCTCACTCGGGGAGCTCAGTTTTTGGAGATGTCAGTCTTGCCAAAGCTCCCGGCCAAATAAGGCCCTTCCTTCTTTAACTCGGTGTCTGAGGGGATTCATCTGCGGCTTGTCCTGCTACAGGATTACAGGAGTGAGCTACCACGTCCAGCACGTGTATAACTTAAGATATTTTAAGCACTCCAGTAAACTTGGTCTCAAAGTTGATACAAGAAGATCCATGGCCAGGTGTAGTGAGTAGCTCTTGCCTGTAATTCAAACAGTTTGGAGGCTGAAAGGGGAGGACTGCTTGAGGCTGCAGTGAGCCATGATTGGGCCACTGCACCCCAGCCTGGGTGACAGAGCAAGTCACCATCGTCGAAAAAAAAAAAAAAAAAACCCAACAACTAAGATATGTGCAAGTTGTCAAAATCAAAATGGAGTCACTAGTGTTAACAAAAATGCAACCCTGAAGAGAAGGGTCTCATCCTTGTATGTCTGATAACAAGGACTAAGGGTTTTTTTTTCCTTTTTACAAAAACTACAACCTTACACAAAGGCTACTGCAACCTTGCACCAAAAAAATTCTCTTGTGAGAAAATCTGCCTAGCAACTGCCTGTCAAACTTGGATTGGTGTCACCCTTGTTATTGATCTTGGCAGCCAAGAATAATTACCTCAATTTTGTAATCCTCGTCATTTGTCCTTCAAAAACTTGTTTTCCTTTACCTCTCTGAATATGTACATAGTTGACTATAGCACAAGCATTCCTACTGCAATGCCCTATTCCCAAATAAAGATCATTTCCTTTTAGAGAGCCTCTCTCCATTTGTCATTTAAATGAACAGACTTACCTCACAAAAACAGAAAGAAACTGCTGGGATTCCAGAATATGCAAGGAAAGGGAAAGCAGCATTGTCTAAAGTGAGTTTCTCACTGCAAAGAGAAAGAATGTGCCTTAGAAAGTGTTCTAAAGAATAGACTGTTCTATCATGCTAGTCCCCCCATCCAAAATAAATTCTTTAGTTGAATATCTTTAGGTGTAAGTTCAATGAAAGGACAGATTTAGATTCTACCTAATGTAGTAGGTAGAATCTCTGCTTTTCTATTAATTTGTTCATTCACTTTTCTCAACTTACACTTTGCTGGCCCAGTTGCTGTCCTGATATAGAGATTGCCCAGTAACCGGATGTTTCACCTGTAAGATAAGAAATTATCATTAAAACTAACCTTTTGGAACTTATTTATTCAGGCTAGTCACTAACATGTTACTTTATAAAAATTTATAAATAGAAAACTTGTATTATATCTTCTTGAAAATAAATTATGATAGTTAAAACAATCTCTAAGTTATTACTAACTAGGCTCATGTTGTCAGTTCCTTTAGTTATGGTGAGGAAAAAATGTTTTCTTCCTAATTAACATTTTAAAAGTGGGCCTAGGCCGGGTAGGGTAGTTCACATCTGCAATCCCAACACTTTGGGAGGCCGAGGTGGGAGGATCACTTGAGCCCAGAAGTTTGAGACTAGCCTGGGCAACACAGCAAGACTTTGTCTCTTAAAAAAAAAAAAAAAAAAAAAAAAAAAAGCCAGGTGCGGTGGCTCATACCTGTAATCCCAGCACTTTGGGAGGCCGAGGTCAAGAGATCATGAGGTCACGGGATCGAGACCGTCCTGGCCAACATGGTGAAACCCCGTCTCTACTAAAAATACAAAAATTAGCCAGGTGTGGTGGTGTGTGCCTGTAGCTCCAGCTCCTTAGGAGGCTGAGGCAGGAGAATCGCTTGAACCCAGGAGGTGGAGGTTGCAGTGAGCCAAAATCGCACCATTACACTCCAGCCTGGCGACAGAGGAAGACTCCGTCTCAAAAAAACAAACAAAACCATGGTGGCTTACCCACAACTGTAAAAGCCCTCTCTGGGCTTCATACTATGCCTATCTTGTTTCTGGTTTCTTCCTTCTAGTGCATCTTATGCCACCAACCTAACTGGCAAATTCATTATCACCTTGCTTGAGATCCTATAATCCCCAGCATCTCTTGGGATCAAGGCCAATGTCTGCTATCTGACCTGTTTCTAACTTTACTCACTCCAATATACAGCCTCTAATCCCATTAGGCAAATATTTTCTTTCATATGCTCTCCCTCATTCAAAACTATGGTAATTCTTTATTCAATGAATATTTCGTCCAGCCTTCTCAAAGTATAATTCAAGTTGACTTAAGCCTTCCTTAGACTGTGACTCCATAGACAACCCCCTGTGGGCACCTGCACTACAGCTCAGGCCTCATGGCGTTTTGCTCTATATTCCTAAATAGACAACATATTCTTTGAGATTGGAGCCCTCATCTCATATGGTTCAATAGGCAAGTATCCCGTAAATAATGCTGCATAGAATTTATTCTCAATTCCTATGTTTTGTTACTGACTACGGTTTACATATCAGTGTTTTTTATCTCAGGTCAATTCAACAAAAAATTAAGCCATATATTTTTGTAATGAGGTATATACTCACATTTTGCATTGTTTTCTCAATAAGTGTGTACAACAATGGGCTGGCAGAAACCTTGAAGTTGCTGGTACCTGAAAAGAAATTATTTTATCATTGCCCCTTCTCCATTCCAGTAATTTTCACGCTGCTACTTCTACAACTATAAGTACTTGACAAATAAGACAGTAATCTAGATCAGTGGCCCTATGCAACAACTATCCCATTCATCAAGCAGACAAAAGTAATCTTGGTATCAAGCTCTTTAGCAACTATGCTAACTTGACTCAAGTGAGGCTCTTACCACTCCTTGAGTTTGCATACTTTAATCCAAGTGATATTTTTAAAAAACATCAGAGCAGTTAGGCCAGGCATGGTGGCTCACGCCTGCAATCCCAGCACTTTGGGAGGCCCAGGCGGGTGGATCATCCTAGCTAACATGGTGAAACCCCATCTCTACTAAAAATACAAAAAATTAGCCGGGCATGGTGGCGGGCACCTGTAGTCCCAGCTACTCGGGAGGCTGAGGCAGGAGAATGGCGTGAACCCGGGAGGCGGCGCTTGCAGTGAGCCGGGACCACACCATTGCACTCCAGCCTGGGTGACAGAGCGAGATTCTGTCTCAAAAAAAAAAAAAAAAAAAAAATCAGAGCAGTTTTAGGTTCAGCAGCAAAATTAAGAGAAAGGTACCTAGAGGTCCCACAAATCCACTGCCCCCAAACATGTGCAGCCTCCCTCATTAGCAATTTCATGTTTAACTTTCTGGTTCACCCAGGTTAGAGCTATATATAGTATGCTTGCTATACTCAGCACATTCTGCGGCAAACATACAACAGGGAAATAACTAACCTAAAGAGGTTTAATTGTAACTCTTCCCTTTTTTCCCCTATGTAGACATTTCACTATTCTCAGTTCATCAGCTACATCTGCACCTTCTTTTTTAACCCATTCCTGTTGAATGTACAGCTGCACTTTAAATAGCATTCAAAATTTTTGTCAATTTTCTGCTGCCAGTGAACATTCAAACTCTTCTAGAAGTTTCATTATCCAATATTTCTATCAGTGATGCCACAACGTAACAGGATGTGAATTACTCTCTAAGTACCATTCTATATGGCATGATTTAGTTTCTTCTCACCTCAATATAGTCCAGACTTATGGTCCTAAAACTTTAGTGCATCAGAATTACCTGGAATGCTTGTTAAAGTTTTTTGTTTATTTGTTTGGGTTTTTTTGCTTCAGGATACTTTGTCCTTAAGAAAATAATAGGTTTTTATTCCCCAAGGGTTGCAAAAAAAAAAAGCCCAGTTTTTTTGTTTTTTTTTTTTTTTTGAGATAGAGTCTTGCTCTGCCACCCAGGCTGGAGTGCAATGGCACCATCTTGGCTCACCGCAACCTCTGCCTCCCGGGTTCAAGTAATTCTCCTGCCTCAGCCTCCTGAGTAGCTGGGATTACAGGTGCTTGCCACCACGCCCGGCTAATTTTTGTATTTTTAGTAGAGACAGGGTTTCACCATGTTGGCCAGGCTGGTCTTGAACTCCTGACCTCAGGTGATCCGCCTGCCTTGGCCTCCCAAGTGCTGAGATTACAGGCGTGCACTACCGCGCCCAGCCCAAAAAGCCCAGTTTTTAGACCAACACTCCCATTTCTGACTCAAAGGTCTGAGGTGGACCTGAAAGTTTGCATTTGTAACAGTTCCTGATGCTACTGATCTGGGGGCCACATTGAGAACTACCCACTGCTCTAGACAAGGCAATCGTGCTCACTGTGTAACTTGACCGACTATTTAAAGGAAGGTTAAGATACAGGCTGAGGGCAATGGCTCATGCCTGTAACCACAGCATTTTGGGCAGCTGAAGTAGAATGCTTGAACTCAGGAGTTTGAGACCAGCCTGGACAACATGGCAAAACCCCATCTCTACAAAAAAAGTTAGCCAGTTGGCTGAAGTGGGAGAATCACCTGAGCTCAGGAGGTCAAGGCTGCAGTGAGCCAAGATTGTGCCACTGAACTCCAGCCTGGGCAACAGAGTGAGACCCTGTCTCAAAAAAAAAAAAAAAAAAAAGCTTTCTTCCACTTCAAAGTAGTTTACCTGGCCAGGCACGGTGGCCCATGTCTGTAATCCCAGGCCGAGGCAGGTGGATCGCCTGAGGTCAGGAGTTCGAGACCATCCTGGCCAACATAGTGAAGCCCTGTCTCTACTAAAAATACAAAAAATTAGCTGGGCATGGTAGTGAGCACCTGTAATCCCAGCTACTCAGGAGGCTAAGGCAGGAGAATCGCTTGAATCTGGGAGACAGAGGTTGCAGTGAGCCGAGATCATGCCATTGCACTCCAGCCTGGGCGACAAGAGCAAAACTCTATCTCAAAAAAAAAAAAAAAAAAAAAGTTTACCTGAATTCATAAACAGCTAATGAAAGGGATACTTACCAAGAACTGCTTTATCCAGATTAATATAAGTGAAAGCCTTTAAATGCAAGGACGAAAGGTATCCCTAGAAGAGAAGGGAAAACATTAATAAGTATAAATCTGTTTATTTATCACATACAGTAGCATTAGGGATTCATTTTCAATTCTGGACTCTATTGAGACTAAACGCAAAGGCAAAAATGGTAAAAATCAAACCTATAAAAACATCATTTCTGGATGACAGCCTAAGCCCACAAGCTCAGGTGTCCAATAGGGGAATGGATGATAAAGAATACCTCTAGCCATTCAGTGGCACCAACCGATCCAAAGTCTCCAGCACTCCAACTGGCAAAGATAATGCTTCTGCTGGGCTGAAACCCATCTGAAAGAGAAGAAAGTTAGCTTTACCTTAGGAAAGGTTATACACAGACAAGGACAGAAGGTATCCCACTTAAGATGAATCAGAAGGTCTAATTCCAAGATAGCAGATTCCAAAATCTTTTTTTTCTGAGCCAAAAAAGAAAAAAAAAGAGTAACAAAATCTTTTTTTGAGACCCCAGGTAAAAGAATAAAAGAATAGGAATAATTTTTTTAAAGTAACCTATAAAGAGCAAGACAGCAGATCTGCAAATAAGATTTCGAGTACATAGCAGGGGCCAGTAGTCACCCTTTTACAATCTCATTCTTGGAGTTCCTTAACTTCTGGACCCAGAGATCACTGAAAACAGTGTAAGCATGATGATGCACATCTTGAGAAAAATCTTCAGAGGTAAATCCAAACACTGGATTTTTAAAAAATAATTCTAAAATAAAATAAAAATTCACAAATTTAAGTTACAGGAAGAGTCTGCAGAGAAACCACATTTGTGACAACACCTTTTGGGGTTACATGTATCACACTGCCCTCCACCCTGCCCACTTCCCTCAGTGTATCTTTTTCTCCATTAATGTACTCTGTATTAAAGTTAAGCATTGCAGTTTGCCCTATGACCCAAAGATTCAAGAATGTGACGTGATTTTGAATGTGTGGGTGGGTAGGAGTGTGAAAGAGTGGCAAGTAGGACAGAAAGCCTCAAAAATAAAAGAGGCAGGGCATGGTGGCTCACTAGCAGCATTTTGGGAGGCTGAGGCGGGTGAACCACTTGAGGTCAGACCAGCCTGGCCAACATGACGAAACCCCGTCTCTAGTAAAAATACAAAAATTAGCCGGGCGTGGTGGTGGGTGCCTGTAATCCCAGCTACTCAGGAGGCTGAGGCAGGAGAATTGCTTTAAGTCGGGAGGCAGAGGTTGCAGTGAGCTGAGATCACACCACTGCACTCCAGCCTGGGCAACGGAGTGAAACTCTGTCTCAGAAAATAAATAAATGAATAAACAGAACAAAATTTCAATAGCTGTTAGGCCTCAGTACATGAGTGGAGAGGTATGCTACTGCTTTCAAATAGATTGCTTAGGGACTACGATCTGCCTTATCACTCTGGATCCACCAAACTAAGCACTGGGGCTCAATAACTCCACTGTCTCAAAGAAACTGGTGATTTCTAGCACAGTTAAGACACTTTATGGAAAGCTCTTTCAAAGGAAAAGGCAGCTACAACAAAAGACAATCTGCCTTGTATTTAAGAACTAGAGTCTAGCATGAGAGAACCACAGGAATGTAGGCAAAGTGAGCAAAGCACAGTATAACATCTAGAACTGTATGTAGTGCGCCAATATTCAAAGGAATCAAAATTTGTACTCCACCTTTTAAGACCATATCTGAGAACATCTGGGCAAGTTTCAATAGGAGAGCTGTGCCTACACCGGATTTTGCAGCTCCAGGGCCCCACGCATCTCTCTGGGCCCCAACTACAACATAGTGATCTTTAAAAAAGAAAAAAGAGGAAGAAAGAACTTACATAATCAGCTTCTAAACTTTTCTAGAATTAGCACATCAGTAGAAAGGTAAAAATGCAGTATATGTATTAAGGATAAAAGAGCCTTACTTCAAATCTGACTAAAAACTCTGGGAATTAAAAATTCACATGAGAATATTAATTTTACCTTACTAGTAGAGCTACTTTTTTCCTATACTACTAATTAATATTTACTGACTACTTAAGTCTAAGGACTTATTTCTTAGTAAGTGTTGGCTATTTTATTGCATTTAAAGTTAACTCCAGGGACCGGCAAACTACAGCCCGCGTGCCCATTCACTACGTACAGTCTGCCTGTTTTCTTGCTCCCACAGAGTTGAACAGCTAAAAGAGAGACTGGATAGCCTGCAAAAGGTTTATTATCTGCCCCCTTAAGAAATTTGCTTATCACTGGTCTAGTCAATAACTTAGAATAGATTTTCTAGTCATAATGGTCAATTTTTAACAAGAATTTCCTAGGGCCTTATTACCTCCCAATAAAACTGACACATAGGCTGGGCGCGGTGGCTCACGCCTGTAATCCCAGTACTTTGGGAGGCTGAGGCAGGCAGATCACCTGAAGTCAGAAGCTCTGACCTCATGGAGCCTGACCAACATGGAGAAATCCTGTCTCTACTAAAAATACAAAAATAGCCAGGCGTGGTGGCACATGCCTATAATCCCAGCTACTGGGGAGGCTGAGGCAGAATGGCTTGAACCTGGAAGGCAGAAGTTGCAGTGAGCCGAGATCACGCCACTGCACTCCAGCCTGGGCAACAAGAGTGAAACTCCTTCTCAAAAAAAAAAAAAAAAAAAAAAAAAAAGAAACTGACACATAAACAATTCACTTTAGGACAGACAAGATTGAGCACTTCATAAAACCAAGCCAGGCCGGGCGCGGTGGCTCACGCTTGTAATTCCAGCACTTTGGGAGGCCGAGGCGGGCGAATCACGAGGTCAGGAGATCGAGACCACGGTGAAACCCCGTCTCTACTAAAAAAAATACAAAAAATTAGCCGGGCGTGGTGGCGGGCGCCTGTAGTCCCAGCTACTCGGAGAGGCTGAGGCAGGAGAATGGCGTGAACCCGGGAGGCGGAGCTTGCAGTGAGCCGAGATCGCGCCACTGCACTCCAGTCTGGGCGACAGAGCAAGACTCCGTCTCAAAAAAAAAAAAAAAAAAAAAAAAAAAAAAACCAAGCCACGCCAGCATTCCTACCCTCCCTCCTTCTCTAGCCACATCCTTAAGAACAGCAAAGAAAACAAAAAAAAGCAGGGGCGGGGGGGGTCTTTACCTGGTTCTACAAAGCCTTTAATAACTCCAAAGATGTTAAGAATTTTTATCTCTTTCAGCACATTGCTCACAGTGAGCTTCACACTCTTGCTTTCTGAGGTTACCATCCTACATGTAGAGTCTGTTTTCCAGTCAGAGGGACAGTCTCCTTCCATATTCCTAGAATCAGAAAGCAGGCGTAAGTTCTGAGTTATTGTTCCTTGCCCAAGGTTTACTTCCGTCCAGTGAAGTTCTAGATTAAGAGGACATATAAACAAAACTCACTCTCGGCCCGGTGCAGTGGCTCACCCCTGTAATCCCAGCACTTTGGGAGGCCGAGGCAGGTGGATCACAAGGTCAGGAGTTCAAGACCAGCCTGACCAACATGGTGAAACCCCGACTCTACTAAAAATACAAAAATTAACTGGGCATGGTGGCGTGCGCCTGTAATCCCAGCTACTAAGGAGGATGAGGAGGAGAATCGCTTGAACCTGGGAGGCGGAGGCTGCAGTGAGCCGAGATCATGCCACTGCACTCCAGCCTGGGTGGCAGAGCACAATTCCTGTTTCAAAAAAACAAAACAAAACAAAACGAAAACAAAAAAAACTTCCTCTCTAGTGGTGAACCATTTGCGTCTTACTTTGATCTGTAGGCAGCCAATTGAAAACCATTAATTAAGCAATATTTTAAAACACTTCTCTAACTATGCCTTTCTGCCAGACATAGTTACGTAGTTTATATTTGGAATACACACCAAGATGGACTCAAAATGAAGTTCTTCTAATATATAAAAGAATATTAATACATTTTTATGTTTCCCAACTGTCACCACTAACAAGGATAGTACACATTCTTAGCTCAGTTATAAAAAATATTCCTCAGCTGGGTGCGGTGGCTCACGCCTGTCATCCCAGCACTTTGGAAGGCTGAGGCAGAATTCGTTGAACCCAGAAGGTGAAGGTTGCAGTGAGCCAGGATCGCGCCACTGCACTCCAGCCTGGGCAACAGAGTGAGACTGTCAAAAAAAAAAAAAAAAAAAATCCTGTGCTTCCCCTATCTAATTCCTCTGTGTTACCCAAGTAATAGCTGCTCCTAAGGGGGCTTACTTACATAAATATAGGTTGAAACATTATTACTCCCCTACTACATAAGGATAAGATGGGACGCTGGCTTCACAGGTTGGTTACGACTTGCAGGTGGTAGGTAGAATGAGTCAACAAAAATCACCTATGCTAAATGCCTCTTAGCGTTATCAACAGTCACAGTATGTTACACACTCTTTCCCATGCTAAATGCTTCTTAGCATTATCAATAGTCATAGTATGTTACACACTCCTTCCCATGTTAAATGCCTCTTAGCATGATCAATAGTCATGGTATGTTACACACTCCTTCCCATGCTAAATGCCTCTTAGCGTTATCAATAATCATGGTATGTTACGCACTCCTTCCCAGGCTAAATGCCTCTTAGCGTTATCAATAATCATGGTATGTTACGCACTCCTTCCCATGTTAAATGCCTCTTAGCATTATCAATAGTCATGGTATGTTACACACTCCTTCCCAGGCTAAATGCCTCTTAGCGTTATCAACAGTCATGGTATGTTACACACTCCTTCCCAGGCTAAATGCCTCTTAGCGTTATCAATAATCATGGTATGTTACGCACTCCTTCCCATGTTAAATGCCTCTTAGCATTATCAATAGTCATGGTATGTTACACACTCCTTCCCAGGCTAAATGCCTCTTAGCGTTATCAACAGTCATGGTATGTTACACACTCCTTCCCAGGCTAAATGCCTCTTAGCGTTATCAATAGTCATGGTATGTTACACACTCCTTCCCAGGCTAAATGCCTCTTAGCGTTATCAATAATCATGGTATGTTATGCACTCCTTCCCATGTTAAATGCCTCTTAGCGTTATCAATAGTCGCGGTATGTTACGCACTCCTTCCCATGCTAAATGCCTCTTAGCATTACCAATAGTCATGGTATGTTATGCACTCCTTCCCATGTTAAATGCCTCTTAGCATGATCAATAGTCATGGTATGTTACGCACTCCTTCCCATGCTAAATGCCTCTTAGCATTACCAATAGTCATGGTACGTTACGCACTCCTTCCCATGTTAAATGCCTCTTAGCATGATCAATAGTCATGGTATGTTACGCACTCCTTCCCATGCTAAATGCCTCTTAGCATTACCAATAGTCATGGTACGTTATGCACTCCTTCCCATGTTTAATGCCTCTTAGCATGATCAATAGTCATGGTATGTTATGCACTCCTTCCCATGCTAAATGCCTCTTAGCATTATCAATAGTCATGGTATGTTACACACTCCCCTATGCTAAAGGCCTCTCAGCATGATCAACAGTCATGGTATTTCATATACTCCTTATATACTGATGTTCTTCATTTGAGACTATCAAATAGAATATATTTTCACTATCCAATTATGTTAAAGAAACAGGATCAGAGAGCCTATGTCATACAGGAGATAAATGCTTTCATAAAGGTCCGAAACTAGATCTCCATCCTATAATAACAGGAAATGATAAATATATCCACATCCAAATCAAAATTAATGCTACGGACTCTAATGGAACTGGGCTCTGTTTTTAAAAAGAGACACTAACTACAGGGAGGATATCGAGAGGAGCGGGCCATGACCACAAATGGTTTCTCTGGAGACCATCATGAGAAGCGAGGCTTCTCAATCTGTAGACAAGGTAACTGGAATCACACCGTATTGCTTAGGAGAAAAATCCAGACAAATGGATGTTTCAGGGAATAGGATTTTATCCCAATATGAATTCTAACAGATTCTCTCCACTAACTGAATGGGTTGCCATAGGCATCGTGCTTCAGCACAGAAGTAGTTGAGCAGAAGCTATGCCAGGAATCTTGCACAAGGAATTCACTAGGTTTGTAAGTCTCCTTATTCTCCTGCGTTTATAAGTCCAAAGTCCATTATTAAGATCTCTTTATAGAGAAAAATTCATTTTTATCTGTACCAAGGTAACAGCTAACCATCCTCCAAATTCCCAAATGTGGAAAATTATAATCATGTTTAACATTTTAATCAACATATTACCATTCTTCCCTAATCATAAAACCTCACTATGCAAGACCGCCTTCAAATAAAAACTTACCCAAACAGCTTTTCTGCAGCAGCTCTGGAGATTGTCTGGACGGGTATATTAGGCAATCCTGATGACCGAGATGGTGGAAACTGGGTGTGATTGAAGGAAGGGAATCCAGGTGTGTAAGGGTCCCCTGTCCCCAGATGAGCCTAGGAAAACAAAAGAGCAATTCACCCCATCACAGACTTCCTCAGAAGTTCTCTGTAAGATTCAGATTTGGTATAAGGCTGCAGCCCAGCCTTACTTGAAGCCTCAAAAATCTGAGTGGCTCTGCAATGTGAATCCTGTTTTCATGGCACATGGAAATTCTCAATTCAAGGCACTATTGACAAAGTACTTTTAGCAACAAATAATAAAGCCTCAAAGTCAATGTAATCTATCTTCTTGCTTCTGCTAACACCCTCCCAGAAAAAAGAGCATTTAAGGAAGACACAGTGCTATTTCTGCTAATACAGGAATCCAAGAACAATTCAAAGAACTCAAAACGGTGATTTACTCAAGAAATAACTCACATGTCCAAAGAATGAAAGTTCTGCGTTAACAATGGGAAATTTAGTCTGGTCCATGTATATCAAGACACCAATTGCATTTAAGCTTTCAGCATTTGCAACCTAAAAGAAAACATACAAAGCTCAGAAAATGAAGATCTAATTATACGAAATGAGAATACATCCTGTACATTATGCTAAAGGCCAAATGGTTACAGAGGACTAAACTTTTAATACTTCCAAATATTTCAAATTGTTTATCTGGTAATTTGTTAATTGTTTCCTGAAAAATTAACTCACTTGTTTGCAAATAAGAATAACAATGGGCCGGGAGTGGTGGCTCACGCCTGTAATCCCAACACCTTGCAAGGCTGAGGCAGGGGGATCACGAGGTCAGGAGTTCGAGACCAGCCTGGCCAACATGGTGAAACCCTGTCTCTACTAAAAATACAAAAATTAGCTGGGCGCAGTGGCTGGCGCCTGTATTCCCAGCTATTGGGGAGGCTGAGGCAGGAGAATCGCTTGAAACCATAAGGCAGAGGTTACAGTGAGCCGAAATTGCGCCACTGCACTCCAACCTGGATGAAAGAGCAAAACTCCCTCTCAAAAAAAAAAAAAAAAAAAAAAAGAATAACAAAGGCCAGGAGTGGTGGCTCACGCCTGTAATCCCAGCAATTTGGGAGGCCGAGTCAGGTGGATCACCTGAGGTCAGGAGTTCAAGACCAGCCAGGCCAACATGGTGAAACCCTGTCTCTACTAAAAATACAAAAATAAGCCAAGCATGGTGGTGGGCACCTGTAATCCCAGCTACTCGGAAGGCTGAGGCAGGAGCATCACTTGAACCCGGGAGGCGGAGGTTGCAGTGAGCTGAGATCACGCCATTGCACTCCAGCCAGGGTGACAGAGACTCCATCTCAAAAAAAAGAAAAGAAAAGAAAAATAACAAAAACCCCATCTAAGACAACCACTTTTTTGAGTCTCACTCTGTCACTCAGGCTGGAGTGGCATAAGTCACATCTCACAATCTCCAGGGCTCAAGCAGTCCTCCCACCTCAGCCTCCCAAAGTGTTGGGATTATAGGTGTGAGCCCTGCCACTTTTTTAAAAATGCAGAAATCACCACTGTCTTTTGATATGTTCCACTCTAGTTCCTTGTGTATGTTTGGCTATTAATTTTCCTTTTTATAAAACATGCTTTTAGATGAATTCTGTATATGCATAAAACTGAGTTATACAGAGAAATAGCTTTCACTTAAGCACTTCTGATTGGGTAAGTGGAACTTAACTTCATTTGTTGAGCATTTTAATAAATTGTATTATCTGGTATGAGAGTTTAAGATTGTTGGTTTTCAGAATGTAAGAATATTAATAAGAAATATCACTTACCTGAAGAGTAAGATACCAAAGTACTGTATTTAATATTATAATAACTCATACTCACCTTTTCTGCAAAGGTGATTTTCCCTGCTCTGACAATCACTATAGATCCATTCACAGGAGTGTCTAAATCCTCAAAATCTTTTTTAGTACCAAAATTAGCATGGACCAGTTTACCCTAGAACAAAGACATTAGATTTAATGAGCATTATGGTATCGGAAAAGCTCTAAAATCTTGAGACAGAGGAGTTTTATAGATCAAACCTAAGACAGGCAACCCAAGTAAGTAATAAAAGGAGGCCAAGGCCTAAAAAAGACACGAGTTCTAAAAAACTTTACAACTTTTAGGTCAGAGCTATTGGAAGAAAATCAAGATTTTTGGCCTCCTATGTCTTTCATGCTTTCATCCCATGCTGCCTTTCATCTGAAGGGCATTTAGATTAAAGAGGCCTATGTAGGCTGGTCATGGGACTGGAGGCCTGGAACAATCTTAGCCTTGAGGACATCATAGAAATAGGTTTTAACTGAAAGGTCTGACAATAAATCTGTCCCAAAATTAAAACACCATCTATTACAACAAAGTGACTTGCACACACCAACTTTAGATGTGTCATTATGTTCCTAAGCTAGTAAGAGTCCAGATGAACAGCTATAAACTGACACTAACAACCAAGCACCTCAATACAGAAAGCTTGAAGTTGAACAAAAATCTTCAATGTTCTTTAACAGAACAATCTACCCATCTCTAAACTCCTGGCTTATAGGCAGCCAGGCAAAGGGATAAAGCACACGTATCCAGAAAGGCAAGGGATCAACATAGAACGGCACCTGCCCCAAAAGGTATCCACTAGAGATACACCTGACTTACAAATGTGATTTTTTTTTTTTTTTTTTTTTGAGATGGAATTTCGCTCTTGTTGCTCAGGCTGGGGTGCAATGGCGCAATCTCCGCTCACTGCAACCTCCACCTCCTGGCTTCAAGCAATTCTCCTGCCCCAGCCTCCCAAGTAGCTGGGATTACAGGCACCCACCACCACACCTGGCTAATTTTTGTATTTTTAGTAGAGTTCACCATGTTGGCCAGGCTGGTCTCTGACCTCAGGTGTTCTGCCCACCTTGGACTCCCAAAGTGCTGGGATTATGGGCGTGAGCCACCACGCCCAGCCACAAATGTGATTTTTAAGCTGAAAATTATTCCATCTATCTGTTCTCTATTTCTGTGTTAATTTGACTGTATTTGCCTAAATTTAAAAAGATCAAGGGCTAGGCGCAGCAGCTTACTCCTGTAATCCCAGCACTTTGGGAGGCCGAGGGTGGTGAATCACTTGAGCCCAAGAGTTTCAATTCAAGACCAGCCTGGCCAACATGGCAAAACCCTGTCTCTACCAAAAAAAAAAATAAATAAAAAATAAATAAAAAATAAAAATTAGCTGGACATCTCAGCTACTCGGGAGGCTCACTTGAGCCTGGGTGGTGGTGGAGGTTGCAGTGAGCCAAGCTCACGCCACTGCACTCCAGCTAGGGCAACAGAGTGACACCCTGTCTCAAAACAAAAATAGAAAAAGATCAAGCATTAGCGAATCAAGCTAAGACTAGGCCCCAGCCAAGATGGATATTGACATCTGTCCCCACAGGGAGGATATGCATTTGTTTAGCAAATACTACTATGTATGTCAGCCATTCTCCAAAGCTCTGCGACATGGCAGTAAATAGAACTAACCCATGGTTCTTCATCTGGTTCACATTCTAATGGAAACAAAGGCATACATAATGTCAGCTGCTAGCAGTACTATAAAGAAAAAATAAGCAGGACATGGGGAAAGTGATTAGAGAGAGAAGACAATGCATGTTGACTGTGTCATTAGAGGGTTGAAAACCAAAATACCTCATGATCATTTACATTTTAAAAGGAAATTTATAACTCCTAAGAACAGAAAAGATGAGTTTTGAATGATTCAATAGGGAAGAGTCTCATGCACTGTTTTGTCTTACTTACAGTAACTGTTGCAGCCTTACTATACGCCACATAACCCCCAGGATTCTCCACCAGGTAAACAAGTCTACCGTTCTTATCAACTATGATCACCGAGTTTTGAGCGCTGTTAAAAAGATTAAGTTAAAATAAGCCTAAGGTCATCTTCCAAAAAACACAATAGCTTACATTTAGTATGTCTAGCATTATATGGCTTGAGGAAATTTACCTCTAAATCTTAAGCTTGATTTTTATTTTAAAAGCCTTTGGGCCACATGCGGTGGCTCATGCCTGTAATCCCAGCACTTCCGGAGGCAGGCGGATCACCTGAGGTCAAAAGTTCGAGACCACCCCACCTCTACTAAAAATACAAAAATTAGCTGGGCGTGGTGGCGTGCGCCTGTAATCCCAGCTGCTCTGGAGGCTAAAGCAGGAGAATCACTTGAACCCAGAAGGCAGAGGCTGCAGTGAGCAGAGATTGTGCCACTGCACTCCAGCCTGGGCAACAGAGTGAGACCCCGTTTCAAAATAAAACAATAACAAAAACTCTTTGCTATACTTAGCACACCTGAAAATAGCTACTTGTATAAAAATAAGTTTACCATCTTTCAACATACCTGTCTTTGACCTGAATCTTAACAAAGTGTTGATCACGCCAGACTTTGCTGAGTTTAAATTCACGAAACTGATTTTCAACATACAATGCAAGATTTTCATCTTTTTGAGATCCAGCCTCACGAGGGACATATGAATTTTCATTCAGCAGCCTGGAGGAGAAAATGTCTTTTAAATGAACTTAAGTTTAATTTAAAATAAACATGTAACTCAAGGATTAAACAAATTGTTTTGAAAGCAAAATATTATCCCTCATAGTTCAGATAAATGAACTGTGACCCAAAACTTCTAGACTGACCAGAATAACACAAAAGAAAAAAAACTGTGCCCCAAATCTTATAACTTCAAAGCTTCTTTACTCACTACAAAGCACTCCTTCAAGAGCCTCATCATAACACAATGTAACTGCTTAGGGTAGTTGTAGGGGAAATGAGCAGCTTCCAGGAGATCTACTATAAAATCTAAGATAGTAATACTGTGCTGAACAGAGTGCGTAGTTTCAGCTCTCACCTACTTGTGAAGCATCTGAATACCCTGAAGCAGAACTGCTCCTTGGTCCGATCTCCCACAGTTCTCTTTACTCAGCATATTAGTTCTTACATTTTTGTGCAGTGGACTATACTCTCACTTTATCCATAAGGTCTGGTGTATAGTAAATAAACACAAAACCATCAACTAGATGAAGTAGAAAATGCCATAACTTAAGACTAAAGAATTATGGTACCACTGTAACTGTAGGAAGCTTGCAAAAAGGAAAAGATAAATGTATTCTTTGCACAGAGGCATGTATGTGCAAAGATAGTAAAACTCTATGGACAAGTGTTACAGCTCTTTTAGAATTTGTCTAGCATGCTTTCTCGTTTTTGCCAGAAAGCCCATTAAAAATAAAATAAATAAATAAATAAATAGAAAATAAAAATTTGGCCAGGTGCAGTGGCTCACGCCTGTAATTCCAGCACTTTGGGAGCCAAGACAGGAGGATCATCTGAGGTCAGGAGTTCGACACCAGCCTGGCCAACATGGTGAAATCCCGTTTCTACAAAAAAAAAAAAAAAAAAAAAAAAAAACAAAAAAAAAAACCCACAAAAATTAGCAGAGTGTGGTGGCACAAACCTGTGATCTCAGCTACTCAGGAGACTGAGGTAAGAGAATTGCTTGAACCTGGGAGACAGAGGTTGCACTGAGCTGAAATCATGCCACTGCACTCCAGCCTGGGCAGCACATAAGACTCCATCTCAAAATAAATAAGTAAATAAATAAAAATCTAAGAACAGACCGGCCTGGGAGACATGGTGAGACTCTGTCTATTTAAAAAAAAAAAAAAAAAAAAATTAGCTAGGTGTGGTGCTGCGTGCTTATAGTCCCAGCTACTCAGGAGGCTATGAATGAATGAAGCTGCGGTGAGATGAGAGCGTGCCACCGTATTCCAGCCTCCACCAGAGGGAGACATTGTCTCTGGATACTGACTGGCCTAGGGGTTAATGGGTGAGTATCACAGAAATTAAGAAGCACTAGAGACTTAAGTCAGGCAGTTACGCATGATCTAGGAGATGAAAAAGGCTACTTCTGGCATGTGTTGCTTCCTAAAAAAGAGAAAAGCTACTGATGTCCTTGTTAGCAAAGCAGAGCTTAGTACAACGTTACAAGAGGTTAAGAAGAAAAATCAGAGCCAGAGAATGACAGCAAGCAATAAGCTACAAAGATGGGGAAAACATCAAGGGCCTATGAATTTTTTAAGAAAAAGGAGACTCCCCAGAGAAGTTCTACCTTTTTCCTTACCAATATAGTTTCAGTTTTTCACAGGCCCCTTCCCCTCTTTAGCTAAACATGACAAGTCTTGTCTTCTCTAAAAAGCTGTTCCCCACAGTGTCACTGTTATTGTTTCCCTGTGGCCTACCATAATTCCTGAATTACTTGTCTAGATACTTGCAAAGTAGCTCACACTCACTTGATGGTGCTGGTGAAGTCTGTGGTGTCCAGCTTCTCTGACAACTTTTTCTTCAGGTCATCCCAATATAAGCGAGGTGCTGCACGGAAGTCCTCTCCTGGTTCCTCCCTCACTGGAGACTCGGTTCCTGCCAGTCTCTCACACTCGGTTTTTGGTTCTACCCCTTTACAATAGCCCAAGTAGCCAATCATAAATCCTAAAGAGACAAAGTTCCAGAGCTGAACTCAGAATTTCATTTGTAATCTATCCCTGTTAATCTGTTAATATTTTCAGGTAAGCCTTAAAAATACTGGTTTTCATCAAATTCTAAGTAGTTGTAAAGTATATAATGCATCTCAGTTTTGTATACTTTAAACCACTTAATAAATTATATACTAACTTTATTTCAAATAGTTACCTATTCAAAACATAGGTCGTTTTTTCCAAAAGACCTCCTTGAAACGTTAGACTGAGCTTCTACACCACCAGTATCCTGCATATATTTTTTAGCATAACATTTGCTTCCTGGTGGAGTGGGAGCAAACAAAAAAATACATAAATAAAAAGAAAACACTTGCACATCGTATTGAAATAATTCATGGGTCTCTCTTTCCAACAGATTAAATTCAATGACAGGCATAGAATCTACTCATGATTGTCTTCCTAGTGGCACTTAAAAAGGCATAAAGTGGACGGGAAAGTGGCTCATGCCTGTAATCCCAGCACTTTGGGAGGCTGAGACGGGCAGGTCACGAGGTCAGGAGTTAGAGACCAGCCTGACCAACATGGTGAAACCCTGTCTCTACTAAAAATACAAAAATTAGCCAGCTGTGGTGGTGCACACCTGTAGTCCCAGCTACTTAGGAGGCTGAGGCAGAAGAATCGCTTGAACCCGGGAGATGGAGGTTGCAGTGAGCCGAGATCACGCCACTGCACTCCAGCCTGGGCCACAGAGTGAGACTCCATCTCAAAAAAAAAAAAAAACTAGCCAGGTGTGGTCGTGGGCGCCTATAGTCCCAGCTACTCAGGAGACTAAGGCAGAGAATCGCTTAAACCTGGGAGGCCAAGGTTGCAGTGAGCCAAGATGGTGCCACTGCACTCTAGCCTAGGCAATAGAGTAAGACTCTGTCTCCAAAAAAAAAAAGGCACAAAATAACTACATGCTGAGCTGAAATAACAGACTTCCCAGAGTTGGTTATGGAAAACATTGAAGTTTGGAATGGTCATTCTTACCAATCAAGAAAAAGACGATCACAGCAATAGCCCCATAGCAGATATTTCCACTACACCTTTTCGGTTTTGTGACATTGGCCTTTGTGTTATTGTCAGCATTTTCTTCTTCATCTACGGCAAGTTTCATCTCCACATGACTGTTATCGCCATCCACTTGCCGAGCCAGGCTGAAGCGGGTATATGACAATGGTTCTCCACCAAACTGTTTTGGGGAAGAAGGCATGATGAAGAACAGGCACAGGAATGTTTAGGAAAAGCTTGTTTAGGTATATGCTTGTTATTGGGCCATTACTATGACTCGCTATATATTCCTCAGGGTGTTCTCCTTTCAAACCAACATTCTTCCCTGGGCCCAGTCAAGGGCTAGTTCACACTGGTCTTCTCAGTCAGCCTCTCCTTTTTTGTAAATTTTTTTTTTTTTTTTTTGAGACAAAGTCTCCCTCCCTCTCCCAGGATGGAGTACAGTGGTGTCATCATAGCATACTGCAGCCTCAAAATCCTGGGCTCTACTGATTCTCCCACCTCAGCCTCCTGAGTAGCTGGGACTAGGGGCACAAATCAGTTCAGGATACTATGCAGTAACCCAGACCATGATGCTGGTGGGAGCAAGGGAGCAAGAATAAAACAAAGTTATAAATAAGCAGAAATTCTGACTAAGCATTAAGAGAGAAGACAGAAAAGAGAGAATAGGCCACATGCGGTGGCTCACGCCTGTAATCCCAGCACCCTAGGGGGCTGAGGCAGACAGATCATTTAAGGTCAGGAGTTTGAGACAAGCCTGACCAACATGGTCTCACTAAAAATCCAAAAAAAAAAAAAAAACCCACTAGCTGGGCATGGTGTCACACGCCTGTAATCTCAGCTACTCAGGAGGCTGAGGCAGGAGAATCGCTTGAACTCAGGAGGCGGAGGTTGCAGTGAGCTAAGATTGCACACTGCATTCCAACCTGGGCAACAGAGCCCAGGCTGAGACTCCATCTCAAAAAATAAAATAAAAATAAATAAATAAATAAATACATACATACATACAAATAAGAGAGAATCGAGGTCTAGGCAGTGTGTTAAGAGTTAGGCTCCTTCTCGTCATGGCCTGGATGGCTGTCTTTTCTGTATGTTCTTTCAGCTTTCGTTCATACTGTCTACTCAATGTTTCTTAAAATTTCATTTTTTTTTTTTTTTATGGAGATAGGCTTGCTATGTTGCCCAGGCAAGTCTCAAGCTGCTCAAGTGATCCTCCTGCCTCACCTCCCAAACTGCTGGGATTACAGGAGTGAGCCACCATGCTTGGCCTCATTCAGCCTTTGCTTTTTTTTTTTTGAGACGGAGTCTCACTCTGTTGCCCAGGCTGGAGTGCAATGCCGTGATCTCAGCTCATTGCAACCTCCGCCTCCCGGATTCAAGCAATTCTCCTGCCTCAGCCTCGCCAGTAGCTGGGACTACAGGCATGTGCCATGACATTCAGCTAATTTTTTTTTTTTTTTTTATCTTTAGTAGAGACGGAGTTTCACCATGTTGGTCAGGCTGGTCTTGAACTCCTGACCACAGGTGATCCACCCACCTCAGCCTCCCAAAGTGCTGGGATTACAGGCGTGAGCCACAGCGCCAGGCAAGCCTTTGCTTTTTACCTCTCCTACTAAAATATTTTGATCAGGGCTTTCTTTAATTCATCTTATCTACTAAGCTGTCCCCCTCTACCACACCCAGAACCACTCTGAGAATTCTTCCAAGACTTTCCATAATTAACCCTACTGAAGGCTGAACTCTTTGTGAGATCAGTTATGCCTCAAGACCACCAATGCAAATGTAAATGAATACCTGATAATAGATTGGGGTTATTATTTCATGCTTACTCAGTTAAAGTCATGCTTGTATATTTCACATTCTTGCAGATGCAGAAATACAACTGAAAATATCTTACCAAGTTAGAGAACGCTGATCTAGCTTGATCCATCATTCTGAACTGCCACACAGAAGAACCTAGGTATCAGAATAGAGAATTATTGAGAAAGACATTACTGTATCAGATTAGTGAGCTTTCTATTACCAGGCTAAATGATATATCAAATTTTTAAAATACATTATTGCTTTTCTAGAAAAGGTATTTAACCATAGTTTACATGACAACTAAATTAAGTGGGATCCTTTTTAAAGTTTGTTATATATGTAATTCTTTTTTTTTCTTTTTGTAGAGACAAGGTCACCCTATGTTGCCCAGGCTGGTCTTGAACTCGTGGCCTCAAACAATCCTCCCACCCTGGCCTCCCAAAATGCTGCAATTACAGGTACGAACCACTATGTTCTGAGTAGACAAAAGTGACACATACTGCCGGGTAGGGTGGCTCACACCTGTAATCCCAGCACTTTGGGAGGCTGAGATGGGTGGATCACCTGAGGTCAGGAGTTCAAGACCAGCCTGGCCAACATGGAGAAACCCTGTCTCTACTAAAAATACAAAAACTAGCTAGACGTGGTGGTGGGCACCTGTAATCCCAGCCACTCGGGAGCCTGAGGCAGGAGAATGGCGTGAACCCAGGAGGTGGAGCTTGCAGTGAGCCAAGATAGCGCCACTGCACTCCAGCCTGGACAACAAGAGCAAAACTGTCTCAAAAAAAGAAAAAAAAAAGGTGACACAAAGACAAAATTAAGACTAAAGCAGACAAGACCAGTTATGCTACAAATACCACAAACCATCTCCAATGGAAAGGGGAAGAAATCCTGATCCTGACTGAATGAATAGTTCCTACAAGTGATTCAATCTTTGACACAAAAAGAAACATGAAACACAGATCACGCTGTTTTACAGATGAAGAGGCCAGTTATCAGAGAAACTAAGTGGCCTGTTCAAGGCTGAAAACTGATAATATAATCAAAGTTAAATGGGTTACTGGGTTATAGAAATTGTGTTGTCATCTCTGGAAATTTAAGACATTAACCTTAACTTTTGTCAAAGCAAAATACATCTCTGTAATCAAAGTCCTAAGTTAAGTTAAAGGCCTTAACTGAAATCTGAATTTTCTAGTTAATTTGGTTTGAGGGCATCCAGATACTTGGAAGTGACATTATCCGGAGATTTGCAAAATGGACATTTATTGGATACCATTTTAAAGCTTTTCCTGTATACAAGTACACTTAGGGCATATTAAACACGCACATGGCACAAAGCAAGCTGTGAGGTATATGCAAATTGTAAAGCAAAGGGTATTATAACTGGCATTAAGAAAAAGCTTTCTGGCCAGGCATGGTGGCTCATGCCTGTTATCCCAACACTTTGGGAGGCCGAGGCAGGTGGATCACGAGGTCAGGAGTTTGAGACCAGCCTGGCCAAGGTGGTGAAACCCCATCTCTACTAAAAATACAAAAATTAGATGGGCATGGTGGTGGGCACCTGTAATCCCAGCTACTGGGGAGGCTGAGGCAGGAGAATTGCTTGAACACGGGAGGTGGAGGTTGCAGTGAGCCAAGATGGCACCACTGCACTCCAGCCTGGGCGACAGAGAGAGACTCCATCTCAAAAAAATAATAAGAAAAAGAAAAAGCTCTAAAACCTATTACAAAAAATTTTTTAAATTCAAGCTTTAAAAACAGTGTCCATATGCAATAGACCACATTCTTGGAAGCATAATCTTTTTTTTTTTTTTTGGAGACAGAGTTTCAGTCTTGTTGCCTAGGCTGGAGTGCAATGGCAGGATCTCGGCTCACTGCAACCTCTGCCTCCCGGGTTCAAGCTATTTTTCCACCTCAGACTCCGAGTAGCTGGGATTATAAGTGTCCGCCACCATGCCCAGCTAATTTTTGTATTTTTAGTAGAGATGGGATTTCACCATGTTGGCCAGGTTGGTCTAGAACTTCTGACCTAAGGTGATCCACCCACCTGGCCTCCCAAAGTGCTAAGATTAGTTACTTGATAAGAACATCCCAAGGAAATTGAAGGCGTGAGCCACTGCACCCAGCCAGAAGCACAATCTTTTGCCCCTTCTGTTACAAAAAGCTTATCACTACCACTGCACCAGAACAGTAAGGACCCAATCATTAGAGCCAGAACTGGAAGGCCCCACCCTGAACCAATTTTAATCATCCTTTTCTAGGAAAAAACATCTTGCAAGTTTCAACACTCATCTGAACCATCATTCCTCAAGTTTTCTAGTTTTAAATTAATTTTAAGAACACAAAGCGATGGCTGGGCATGGTGGCTCACGCCTGTAATCCCAGCAACACTTTGGGAGGCCGAGGCGAGCAGATCACCTGAGGTTGAGAGTTTGAGACTAGCCCGACCAACATGGAGAAACCCCATCTCTACTAAAAAAGATACAAAATTAGCCGGGCATGGTGGTGCATGCCTGTAATCCCAGCTACGGGGAGGCTGAGGCAGGAGAATCACTTGAACCTGGGGGAGGTGGAGGTTGCGGAGAGCCGAGATTGCGCCATTGCACTCTGGCCTGGGCAACAAGCGTGAAACTCTGTCAAAAATAAATAAATAAATAAATAATAATCTAAGCTACCTGTGTATCTTTGGTGTTCTCAATGGCGACCGAAAACAATTCAATTTCTCACATTAATAATGAAGTTCAGGTAGGCAAAACGTAGCCCCACATTTTGAACCATGAAATGGAACACATTCACTGCATAACAACTTCACTACCCTCTATTGTCTCCAAAATCAGACAGAATCCAGCCCATGTTTTTACCCACCAACATTCTTCTCTGTTCCTTGAGGTCCTCCTCATTTCTTCCAGGCTCAGCTCAAGGCTTCATCTCTATGAAGCCTTCTCTGACTGACCTCCCTATCCTGTAATAACTGGTATTGAACTACCTGATAATGAGTAAAAATATTGAACAGTACTGGGGCATGCCTGATGCATGAGATTCCAAATGACATGAAAAATATAATGAAAACATTGGACCAGGAATCTTTTCCCGTCCCCGTCACTCTTCTGGTTTAATAGGGAGTTTTTTTGTTGCTGTTTTTGTGATGGCATCTCGCTCTGTTGCCCAGGCTGGAGTACAGTAGCACGATCTCAGCTCACTACAACCTCTGCCTCCCAGGTTAAAGCGACTCTCGAGCCTCAGCCTCCTGAGTGGCTGGGATTACAGGTGTGCACCACAACGCTCAGCTAATTTTTGTATTTTTCATAGAGACGGGGTTTCACCATGTTGGCCAGGCTGGTCTCGAACTCCTCACCTCAAGTGATCCACCTGCCTCGGCCTCCCAAAGTGCTGGGATTACAGACGTGAGCCACCATGCCTGGCTAATTTTTGTGTTTTTAGTAGAGACAGGGTTTCACCATGTTAGTCAGACTGGTCTCGAACTCCTGACCTTAGGTGATCCGCCTGCCTTGGCCTCCCAAAGTGCTGGAATTACAGGCGGGAGCCACTGCGCCCAGCCGAGGGTCATTTTTAACTAGCATTGTGATCCGATTCAGGTTTAGCTGGGCACCTTGCTCCATGACATTTAAACACATTATCAGAGGCAAGTAACTGCCTCGCCTTAGGGCGGAGTTAGCCAAACTGCTGTCTATCCAACAATCTTCAACACAGGCTAGGTTTACAGCCACCATTACTTGATAAGAACATCCAAAGGAAATTGAAGGATGCTATGCTATATTTAACCTTGCAATATCGATGACAAAAGTTATCTTAACTCTGGATTTTCTTGAGAAGCATATTGTAACCCACAATTCAGGGCCGGGGGGCGGGGGGAACCAGCAGGGTCCACAAGTACTCTAGAGAGCCTAACCTTAATTTTCACAGTAAGCTTAGCATGTAAGTATGGGGTAGCCAAATACAGTTTCCTACTTTAATCCTCTTATCAATGGGGAAGAAAATGGAAAAAGCTGCAGAACCCAGTCCCCCGGTCTCTACAAGCAGTGAGCAGAGGGAAAGCATTATCCGAAAAGAGCCGAATCAGAATATATTTTCTTATCCACTCTCCCAACCTTAAAGAACTGTCCAGCAGAATATGACACAATGGGCCTCTCCGGCGCCCATCAATCCAGCACAGCCCTCTCACCACACCACTAATCTATCTCCAAGTATCTTTCATAAATAAGTCACTCCTATGGCTCCCGTCTTGTCGTGAGAACTGCTAGCAATATTCTCAATGTGAACACCTGCGGTGTTCAGTGGATTCTGCATTGAGAAAACAGAATCCACACGCAAGGCGAACAGGCAGAGCATGGCAAGATCAGGTTGTACCAGAGCCGAAGGGTAAGTTTACAGAAACCCGTATCTAATTAATGCCTGTAACACGCTAGTAACCGAATCGGGGACAGCTTTGTCCCTTTCCGCAGTGAGAGCGGGGCCCACCCGGAGCCCGGGGAACCGAAGGTTTAGGAGCCCAAGGTCACCCACGAATCCCAGCCGTTCCCCGGGGCGACTTCCTGGAGCAGCCACGTGTTCCCCCCGCGCCGCACGCCGCGCAGCTGCACCTTGGCTGCGCCCGCGCTCCCGGACCCGCAGCCCGGAGCCGGCGCACTAGGGCCTGCAGCCTTCAAGGGCGAGGACCCGAAGTCCGCGGGGCTGAGAGCGACAGTGGGGTACACCTGGTCTCGTCCTCGGAGTAATAAGAGAAGTCATTCGTCGCTCTGTGACCGAGGAGGCGGGCAAGAAGGCAGAGAGAAGGGAAGGGGGACGAGAGGCGAAGGGACGAGAGGCGCAGGGACGCCTCTGCGCACAGCCGCCCGACCCCGTGCACCTGCAGCCGCTCGAGGCGCCGCCACAGCCCCTTCCCCACAGGCTCGCGGCCCCGCTCCATCCCGGCCGCCCCGCCTGGGGCCGCGACCGCTTTCCCGCTCCCCGTGCGGCCCCCTATGGCTGCTGGACAGCACCACCGGAACGACCGCTCCAGCCAGCCCCGCAGGATGAAGGGAGGACACGAGGGTCGGCCTACTTCTAGAAGCCCGCAGTCACTCACACTAGCGCGTCCTCCGGCCCGAGCCGCCACCCGATATCCCGACGCTCTGAGGGGATGGCGGCCCCGAACCGGCGGTTTATAGCCTGGCCCCGCCCCCGGCCCCCCGGGGGGCTGTGCGTCACTTCCGGAGGCACGTACGCTCCGCGAGTTGCTCTGACAGATCGCCCGGGGGGCGGGGATGTGCGCGCACCGGGCGGGGCCCTCTGCGGAGGGCGCTGCGGGCGAGGCGAAGGCGAAGTGAAAAGGCGCCAAGGCAGCAGGTGCCCCGAGGAGCCGCGCGATGGGCGCACTGGCCTCTGCCTCGGCGCCTTCCTCCACCCTGGTAGCCTGGCAGCCTCCGCCTGACCTTGACCAACCTCCAGTCCCTGCAGTGCTAGGTCAAATCTGTTGGCGTTGACGTTTAAATGTTGGATACTTGCACTGCAGCAGTGCCTTAAAATGTACGTGAAGGATGGAATGTTAGGTAACTATTAAAGCCACTCTTGTGAAGATGTATTTTGCAGCCTCAGAAACACAAAAAGGAAAAGAAAAGCAAAATGCAAATTTTTATTCAGAATGTATACAAGCTGCACTTTAACCAAGACTAGCGGAGTGCTTTGCATAATGTTTAATGCATGAGGGAATAAAAGGGAAAATAGAAACAAGTGACTTAATAGGGTGATAGGATTGTAGATTAACTTTCGTTTTCATTGCCATCGCTGTTATTGGATTGTGCAATGAATAACAAATAAATAAAATTCAATTCTTGTCACTGTTTAAACTCTTTCCAAACAATCACACCCTCTCCCTCCCTCTGGTCAGTAACCAGCAGGCCAGGGAGGTAGTAGCTACAATGCCAGAAAACAATCCATACCTTAAAAAGCATTGCACATAAACTAACCTTCAGGCCCTTAGGGACACAGAACAGCCGTTTAAAAAGCAAATCCGTTTCTGGGCCTTGGGCTTTTACTCTTCCCTTTATTTTTTCTGCTCTAAGATAGAGAAAGTACTTGGGATTCTCAACGCCTTTCTCTTTACTCCCATTCTCTAAAATCTCTCTCCCCAGAGAGAAGTGTTTAAAAGTCATATGAATTGCCAGGCGCGGTGGCTCACGCCTGCAATCCTAGCACTTTGGGAGGTCGAGGCGAGCGGATCACGAGGTCTGGAGTTCGAGACCAGCCTGACCAATATGGTGAAACCCCATCTCTACTAAAAAAAAATTAAAAAAAAAATTAGCCAGGCGTAGTGGCACGCGCCTGTAATCCCAGCTACTCAGGAAGCTGAGGCAGAAGAATCGCTTGAACCCAAGAGGCGGAGGTTGCAGTGAGCCAAGATCACGCCATTGCACTCCAACCTGGGCAACAGAGCAAGATTCCGTCTCAAAAAAAAAAAAAAAAGAGTCATATAAGCAGGAGCATTGCTGCACCTTAAATGATCTAATCAGGAACAGGTTAAGGATGCACATCCACAGAGGGCATTCAGACACCAGGCCTGTTCCCCTGTGGTGTTCCTTCTTTATTTTTTTAATTATTAATTTTATTTATTTTTATTGTTATTATTTTTAAGACAGTGTCTTGCTCTGTCACCCAGGCTGGAGTACAGTGGCACGATCTCGGGCTCACTGCAACCTCTGCCTCCGGATTCAAGCGATTCTCCTGCCTCAGCCTCCCAAGTAGCTGGGACTACAGATGTGTGCCACTACGCCAGGCTAATTTTTATATTTTGAGGAGTGATGGGATTTTATCATGTTGGCTATGCTTGTCTCAAATTCCTGACCTGAGGTGATCTGCCCACCTTGGCCTCCCAAAGTGTTGGGATAACAGGCGTGAGCCACCATGCCCCGCCTATTTATTTTTTATTTTTAATTTGACGCAGGGTTTGCTATGTAGCCCAGACTGGTCTTGAACTCCTGGGCTCAAACAATCCTCCTGCCTCCGGCCTCCCAAAGCGCTGGGATTACAGGCATGAGCCACCATGCCTGGCTTTCTGCCTTTCCTTGACTGAAGTATCTTTTAAAAAGAAACAAACAATGCTGGTATTTGCAGGTGAAAATCTTATACCCTCATGGAGGACATAGGTTTAGGCGGCCAGATGCGATGGCTAATCCCTGTAATCCCAACACTTTGGGAGACTGAGGCAGCTGGATCTTCTGAGGTCAGGAGTTCAAGACCAGCCTGGCCAGCATGATAAAACCCCATCACAACTAAAAATACAAAACTTAGCCCGGCGTGGTGGCGTGCACCTGTAGTCCCAGCTACTCAGGAGGCTAAGGCAGGAGAATCGCTTGAATCCAGGAGGGGGAGGTTGCAGTGAGCCGAGATCGCACCACTGCCCTCCAGCCTGGGCGACAGAGCAAGGCTCTGTCTCAAAAAAAAAGAAAGAAAGAAAGAAAGAAAGAAAGAAAGAAAGAAAGAAAGAAAGAAAGAAAGAAAGATATGTTTAGGAGACATTTAGAGGCCAGGACCATTTGGACATGAAAATTCAAATCTCAAAAATTTATATTCGCTAAAATAAAACCATAAATGTGCCACTAAAGAGGCTATCGATTATATTTTTATTTTTATGCTGTTATTAGTATTAATAGACACTGCAATTAAAGTCCACTTATTAACACTTTTACTATTTATTTATTTATTTTTAAACAGTCTTACTCTGTCACCCAGGCTGGAGTACAGTGGCGCCATCTCGGCTCAATGCAACCTCCACCTCCTGGGTTCAAGTGATTCTCCTGCCTCAGCCTCCCGAGTAGCTGGGATTACAGGCACTCACCACCACACCCAGCTAATTTTTTGTATGTTTAATAGAGACGGGGTTTCTACATGTTGGCCAGGCTGGTCTTGAACTCCTGCCGTCATGATCCACCCGCCTCGGCCTCCCAAAGTGCTGGGATTACAGGCGTGAGCCACTGCGCCTGGCCTAATTATTTGAAATTATTATTGGAAATTATTTAATTTCCAACCCTCCACAAACTATTCCATGAGGCTTACCTAACCCTGGAACTAAAACTCTTGCAGTTCTTCTGAATCGTACACGGAAATACTAGAATTTTCATAAAGGGAAGGAGGTTGGCGAGGAAAAAAATACCATGAGCTTTGGGGAAAAGAAAAGAGCACAGAGCCTGGAGGCCGAGAGGCTGAGTTCTCCACTTCCCTGAGCCTGGGTTGTACCAGCTCTGAAATGTGAGTAAAGGCTGGGCGCGGCGGGTCACACTTCTAATCCCAGCACTTCTGGAGGCTGAGGCGGGCGTATCATTTGAGGTCAAGAGTTCGAGACCAGCCTGACCAACATGGTGAAACCCTGTCTCTACTAAAAATATGAAAATTAGCCGGGTGTGGTGGCAGGAACCTGTAATCCCAGCTACTCAGGAGGCTGAGGCAGGAGAATCGCTTGAACCCGGGAGGCGGAGGTTGCAGTGAGCTGAGATTGTGCCCCTGCACTCCAGCCTGAGTGACACAGCAAGACTCCTTCTCAAAAAATAAAATGGGAATAAAAATACCTCATTCCAAAAATACCTCTTTTAGGGTCTGGAAGACCCTAAAAGCAATGACTGGCCCTATCGTAGACTCTTGGTCAGCATGGTTGAATCAGAGTCCTCGTGGGGCAGAGTGGGGTCAGGTAGGAATGTGACGTGGAAGATGTCTGCAGACTGGGATGGATGTGGGTCCCGTGAAGAGGAAGAATGAAGGCATTTCAGCAGAGGAGAAATGGCCACCTGAAGGCTCTGCAGTGAGGAGCCTGTGGTGTGTGTTAAAATTCCTAAGGAGATATCTGACAGCTAGTTCAGGGGAATTACTGCTGGAAACAACAGTGCAGGATGATTTACAGCAAAATTCTGCCTCCCTCTCTTTTTTCTTCACCAAGAGATGAAAGCAGGAGTCTTGCTTTTTGGTGAGAGAGAACTGGCAAGAAAAGCACACCAGATAAGCCACTTACCTAGTGAAAGAGCCCCAGCTGGCAGGGCACGGAGGCTCACGCCTGTAATCCCAGCACTTTGGGAGGCAGAGGCGGGAGGATCACTTGAGGTCAGGAGTTCGAGACCAGCCTGGCCAACATGACGAGACACTGTCTCTACTAAAAATACGAAAATTAGCCAGGCATGGTTGTGTGTACCCATAATCCCAGCTACTCAGGAGGCTTAGGCAGAAGAATCGTTTGAACCTGGGAGGCGGAGGTTGCAGTAAGCTGAGGCTGGGCCACTGCACTCCAGTCTGGGTGACAAAGTGAGTCCGCCTCAAAAATAAAAAGCCCCAGCATAGAAATTAGCAACTGGTCCCAGTGGGCCTGTCACCCACTGTGCTGCAGAACCATGGGCATCAGTCACGGCTCTGCACTTCATTTTCCCTGTCTGCCACTTGGAAATAATATCCCTTTATTGCCTTCATTCATTTACCAGTGAAATAAAAAGTAAGAAAACTCCTTAAACTACATGTTTATACAAATTTAAGGTGTTATTAGTGCAGAGCCCAGTCTAAGTGAGTAAATGTGGTGGTGACGGGTCAAAGCTTTAAAAAAAAAAAAATAAGAAAAAAAGAAAAGGTAAATTTTTTTTTCTCGCTCTGTCACCCAGGCTGGAGTACAAAGGCACAGTCTCAGCTCACTGCAACCTCCGCCTCCCAGGTTCAAGTGATTCTCCTGCCTCAGCCTCCCAGGTAGCTGGGATTACAGGTGCCCGCCACCACACCCAGCTAATTTTTATATTTTTAGTAGAGATGGGGTTTCACTATGTTGGCCAGGGTGGTCTCGATCTCCTGACCTCGTGATCTGCCTGCCTCGGCCTCCCAAAGTGCTGGGATTACAGGTGTGAGTCACTGCGCCCGGCCCTTCAAGGGCTTTTGAATGCACCTATTCCAGAAAAAGTGACTTGGTCATTGATAATAGTGGATACAAAAAGGTAATGCCATCATTATTTATTGAGTACTGTTCTGTGCTGGGAAAGGACGTGTAAAGAGGTTAAGAAGCAAGTCTGCACCCCTGAAAAGGCAAACAATGTAGCTGGGGAAGCATAATGTATATTTATAAGAATTTATATTTAAAGGCCAGGCCTGGTGCAGTGGCTCATGCCTATAATCCCAGCACTCAAGAGGCCAAGGCAGGAGGATCGATTGCTTGAGGCCGGGAGTTCAAGACCCGCCTGTGCAACATCATGAGACCCCCCCATCTCTACAAAAAAATTTAAAAATTGCCAGGTGTGGTGGTGCTGCCTGTAGTCCCAGCTACTCTGGGGGCTGAAGTGGGAGGATGGCTGGAGCCCAGGAGTTCAGGGTTGCAATGAACTATGATTGCACCACTGCACCCAGCCTGGACAATAGAGCAAGACCCTGTCTCAAATAATAATAATAATAATAATAATAATAAATATATAATGCCAGTCATCATGGCTCATGTCTGTAATCCCAGTACTTTGGGAGGCCGAGGCAGGTGAGTGGTCTGAGGTCAGGAGTTTGAGACCAGCCTGGACAACATGGTGAAACCCCATCTTTACCAAAAATACAAAAAATTAGCTGGGCACCTGGAGGCTGAGGTGACAGAATGGCTTGAGCTTGGGAGGCTGAGGCTGTAGTGAGCTGAGATTGCATCACTGCACCCAGCCTGGGCAACAGAGTGAGAGCCTGTCTCAAAAAAAACCCACAAAAATACCATTAATTTGCCAACTTTGTAGTAGAGGACCTAAAGCCACTTGCTCTTTCTGGGGTCCTACCTATGGCCCAAACAGCAGATGAAGTCTCTTAGGTCAGCATTTCTCAAACGTTTTTTACTGCATTTCATGGACAAATGTCCATCTTACTTCACAACTCAGTACACCCACGTGTATGCGTGTGTGTGCACGTGTATATTTCCTTCAGCACACCCACGTGTATGCGTGTGTGTGCACGTGTATATTTCCTTCAGCACACCCACGTGTATGCGTGTGTGTGCACGTGTATATTTCCTTCAGCACACCCACGTGTATGCGTGTGTGTGCACGTGTATATTTCCTTCAGCACACCCACGTGTATGCGTGTGTGTGCACGTGTATATTTCCTTCAGCACACCCACGTGTATGCGTGTGTGTGCACGTGTATATTTCCTTCAGCACACCCACGTGTATGCGTGTGTGCACGTGTGTATTTCCTTCAGCACACCCACGTGTATGCATGTGTGTGCACGTGTATATTTCCTTCAGTACACCCATGCGTATGCGTGTGTATATATGTGTATATTTCCTTGAAACCCAAAGTAAAAGTTTCATGATATAATACCCTTGAGGTGTGGAAAGCCCTCCAGAATTTTCTATTCTATTTAATAGTAAAAATGCTAATTTTTAACCCATTCAATTGATTTCCCAATGGGCCGTAACCTATTTTTGAAAACCATAGTCCTAGGCGATTTCCTTTCTCAGAGCACAAGACTTTTCAGTGAACAGGATAAATGACTTGCTCAAAGTTAAATTTCAATTCCCAAGGTTTCTCCCTGTTCTTTTTGCTTGTCACTGTTTCGACTTTCTACCACCCTACATTTCAGCAAATATTGGTTACGGTTTGTTTGTTTGTTTGTTTGTTTGTTTGTTTTTAATGAGTTGGGAGGCTGAGTTAGAAAGCAGAGAGAAAGTCTTTTCAATCTTTTTTTTTTTTGAGACGGAGTCTCACTCTGTCACCCAGGCTGGAGTGCAGTGATGCCATCTCGGCTCACCACAACCTCTGCCACCTGGGTTCAAGTGATTCTCCTGCCTCAGCCTCCCGATAGCTGGGACTACAGGCGCACCACCACGCCTGCATAATTTTTGCATTTTTATTAGAGATGGGGTTTCACCATGTTGGCTGGTCTCAAACTCCTGACCCCAGTGATCCACCCACCTCGGCCTCCCAAAGTGCTGGGATTACAGGCGTGAGACACCACGCCCAGTGTTTTCACTATTTTTACTTTTTAAAATTTCTTAAAATAAAATACGTAGAACGAGGGTCTCCCTATGTTGCCCAGGCTGGTCTCAAACTCCTGGGCCCAAGGGATCCTTCGGCCTCCCAAGGTGCTAGGATTACAGGCGTGAGCCACCATGCCCGGCCTGAAGTCTTTTCAAATGCTTTCAAACAGCTGCACACACTCCTGTCAGTGAGGGCAGCACTCTGCCTGTCACACGGCTGGTCTTCACAGCAGCTTCTACAGAAATCACTCTAACCTACCTTCAGCTCTGACCACAGCTCCTATTTAACATGCCAGATCCATTTTATTTTCCTTGGAATCCTAAGCTTCGGGCAATCACTTTAGGACCAGAGTCATAAAATAAAAATGTGGAGCTCTGCCACCTTGGAACAGGATGCAACCTAGAAAAAAGGCTGGTGGGCTGTCAACTCATAGATCTGAGGTTGACACTATTTTCCATTTTATTTCGCATTTCTTTTTCTCCACCCTCATTTCCTGTCCTTATCCTGCTGACTCAATTATTTTTTGTTTCTCCATTGCTAAAAGGAAGGTCACCCATGAGAACATGGAATAGGGGCAAGATTCAGATTAATATGGAGGAGTTTGCTCCCATTGTATAGCAAATGGCAAAGGTTACTTAGGATAGTGGAAGATAATTTTTTTTTTTTTTTTTTTTTTTTTTTTTTTTTTTTTTTGAGATGGGGGTCACACTCTGTCACCTAGGCTGGAGTGCAGTGGCACGATCTCAGCTCACTGCAATCTCCATCTTCCGGGTTCAAGCGATTCTTCTGCCTCAGCTTCCTGAGTAGCTGAGATTACAGGTGCTCACCACCATACCCAGCTAATTTTTGTTATTTTTAGTAGAGATGGGGTTTCATCATGTTGGCCAGGCTGGTCTCGAACTCCTGACCTCAAGTGATCCACCCACCTTGGCCTTCCAAAGTGTTGAGATTACAGGCGTGAGCCACCGTGCCCAGCCAAAGACAATTAATTTTTAAATTGATTACAAGGACATTTATGCCAACCAGTATAGTGGTCTAAGTTGAAGTTTTGAGTAGGATATGAAGTTCTATTTAGTCCCATTTGGAGGCAAAATAGAACTCACTGCATAATAGAGTTTCAAGTTTAGAAGGAACTATAACTAATGTACTGTCTCTGACCTATAATAGGTGCTCAAAAAATGTATGTTGAATTAATTAAACAAAAATTCCTCTACTTCACCTCATCAGGTGGTTATCTAGCATCGCCTTTACCTCTCCCATGGGAGCAAATCTATAATTTCCCAAAGCAGAAAGACCTGGGCAGTTCGAACTGTCAGAAAGTTTTTATCTGGGCCAGGTGTGGTGGCTCATGTCTATAATATCAGCACTGTGGGAGGCCAAGGTGGTCAGATAACCTGAGGTCAGGAGTTCAAGACCAGCCTGGCCAACAGGGTGAAACCCCATCTTTACTAAAACTACAAACATTAGCCAGGCATGGTGGCACACGCCTGTAATTCCCAGCTACTCAGGAGACTGAGGCAGGACAATTACTTGAACCTGGGAAGTGGATGTTGCAGTGAGCTGAGATCGCACCACTACACTCCAGCCTGGGCGACAGCATGAGACTGTCTCAAAAGAAAAACAAAAGTTTGATCTACTAAACTAAATTCTCTCTCCCTCTTCTATACATTAATTATTTTATATATATATATATTTTTAATAGATTTGGGGTCTTGCTGTGTTGCTCAGGCTGGTCTCAAACTCCTGGGATCAAGCAGTCCTCCCACCTCAGCCCCCCGAAGTGTTGGGATTACAGGTGTGAGCCAACATGCCCATCCTATAAATTATTGTTTGAAGACTGCTCTCCTGTCCACAGCTGTCTTCTCCAGCTAAATATCCAAATCCCTTCTAATGGTACCACAGGGCGTGATTCCATGTCTCCCCACCCACTGGTCACTTTGTGGTTTTTTGTTTTGTTTTTTTATTTTTTTGTTTTGAGATGGAGTTTCGCTTTTGTCGCCCAGGCTGGAGTGCAGTGGCGTGATCTCGGCTCACCGCAACCTCCGCCTCCCAGGTTCAAGCGATTCTCCAGCCTCAGCCTCCTGAGTAGCTGGGATTACAGGCGCCTTCTACCATGCCGGGCTAATTTTTTGTTAGTACAGATGGAAGTTTGCTGGTCTCGAACTCTTGACCTCAGGTGATCTGCCCGCCTTGGCCTCCCAAAGTGCTAGGATTACAGGCATGAGCCACCGTGCCAGGCCCCACTGGTCACTTTTGGAAGTATAGTTTGGCCAATCCAGAGGGGGCAGGAATATCATTCCCCTGTTGTAGATGCTACAGCTTTTGGTGGCCGTCTGTCTGCCACCATATTCACTACCTTAATAGCCACTGTCTATTGTTAACTTCTGTTGAGTTTTCAGCAGGGTTCAAGGGAATAGATCAATCTTTGGAGCAGAAAGACCTGGGCCCCAAATCTGGTTTTGCCGTGTACTAGTGCCCCCTATTCTCCTTTTATCATGGAGAATGTGATATCCAGGTACTGTTACAGTCTACTATGGCGTATGTAGAGTGTCTGTCCCCGCTTATCACCAGTCTAATTCAGCTAGAGGTGGAAAAAGAGTCTTATCTATTTGGCTAGGAACATCCTTGCCTTGGAGCTGAATAAAAATAGCCAAGATTTATCTACCAGGTGCTCCATTCTAGCACCTTTAAACATATGAGCTCATGCAATCCTCAGAACAATTCTTAAAAATAAATTCTTAAAAAAATTAAAAATTCTTAAAAATAAAAAGGCAATTCCATTTTCAGGTGTGGAAACTAGCTTTATACAGAAGTAAAGTAACTTGCCCCAGGTCACATGGCTAATAAATGGTGACAACCAGAATTCAAGCCTAGGTCATCTTGCTTCTAACCTGGCCCTAAACAATTCCACTACCCTGCCTCCTTACAAACCCACGCATGACACAGACGGACTGCACCACCCGCACGGCTCTGCAGACACCTCCCCAGAGCAGAACTTCTATTCAAGAGGTACAGGGACCATCTAGATGGAACAATTTGAGAAGATCTAGTATCTGAGGGATCTATTTTTTTTCACTTCAGATTTAAGTTAATTTCAAAATTTGGATTCATATTCCCATGTGGGGAATCTCAGATATTTCTTTTTTGTTGTTGTTGTTTTTTTGAGACGGAGTTTCACTCTTCTTGCCCTGGATGGAGTGCAATGGCTCCATCTAAGCTCACTGCAACCTCCACCTCCTGAGTTCAAGGAATTCTCCTGCCTCAGCCTCCCGAGTAGCTGGGATTACAGGCACGTGCGACCACACCCGGCTAATTTTTGTATTTTTAGTAGAGACGAGGTTTCGCCATGTTGGTCAGGCTGGTCTCGAACTCCTGACCTGATCCACCCGCCTCGGCCTCCCAAAGTGCTGGGATTATAGTCGTGAGCCACAGCGCCTGGCTAGAATCCCAGATATTTCTAAAAATAAGAGTTTGTAGTACAAATGATGCTCCAGAAATCTGGGTACCATTTGACAGAAATGCAGTGCATTCATATTGCCCCTGCAAGCTAGCTGATTTGCTTAAATTTCCAGAATGCGTAACTACCTTTGATAAGGAGAGTTATTGAATTGATAAAATTATCATGTGAATGTATATATATTAAATGTTGTTTCTGGGCCACATGGCAAAACCCTGTCTCTACAAAAAAAATACAAAAAAAAAAAAAATTAGCCAGGCATGGTTGTACACTCCTTAAGTCCCAGCTACTTGGGAGGCCGAGGTGGGAGGATCCCTTGAGCCCAAGAGTTTGAGGCTGCAGTGAACCGTAATCATGCCACTACACTACACTGGGCAACGGAGTGAGAGCCTGTCTCAAAAATAAATAAATAAATACTTCAAAAAAAAAAAACTGTTTCCAAAATATAAATTAGTCAGTTTGGTTTTTCTTATTTGCATCTTTATCTTTCTTTTTTTATAGAGACAGGGCCTTGCTATGTTGACCAGGCTGGTCTTGAACTCCTGGCCTCAGGCAGTCCTCCCGCCTTGGCCTCCCAAAGTGCTGGGACTGCAGGCATCAGCCACTGTACCCCACCTCTTATTTGTATCTTCTTTTGACATCTGAGCTTGCAACTCTCACTTATGTCTGAGTTTCCCTTCGTCTATGGCTGGGACCTTAAGCAATAATACTTCTGATAAACTGTGTGCCAGATGGCCAAACATTGCCTAAAAAAAATGACTAAGAAAGAGGCCTTTGAAAACAGCATTGTGAAGTGGGGGTGACTGATGATGTAAATGGGAAAAATGAACAAATGTGTGAAGAAAACATTTGCAAACAGACGTCTACATCTAAATCCCAAGTCAGCAAATCTAGTATTCAGGAAAAATACCAAATCGGCAGAAACTTTTTGGTTTCTTCAGCTTAATATACACAGTAGACAAATTTTCCTTTGGTTTGGAAAATGTTCCTGCCAAAACTTGTATTTCTTATACGTGGAAATGTGGTCAAGGAGGCAGCTGTGCGGTGGTTACATTTGTGAGAGCTGGACTGGCTTCCCTTGGTTCATCTCACACAATCCCCTAAATGGTAGGAAGACCCATATCCCAGTGCTAGGGTGACCAGGTGTCAGAGTGCGCTAACATTCGCTGAGCGCCTATGGTGTCCAGGTACTGAGCTAGGAACTTATATTTGTATCGTCTTACTTTGGCCCCCAACAATTCTGTGAAATAGGTATCATACCTATTTTATAGATGAATAAGTAGAAGTGTGAAGGATACAAAAGGATTGGCTGAAAGTGGCACAGCTTTTAAATAGCAAGACCCTAACTTCAGATCTCTGCGATTTCTGTTTCTTTTTTGTTTTTTTTTTTACATAAATGTTAAGAGATATAGCGATGGGGATCTCACCGTGTTGTCCAGGCTGGTCTCAAACTCCTGGGCTCAAGCAATCCTCCCTCCTTAGTCTCCCAAAGTACTGGGATTACAGGTGTGAGCCACCACACCTGGCCAGGTTTCTGTATTAAAACCACTTTTTACTATATCTCAGGCATGGAAATATGAAAATACTGTCGTAGCAGGCGGGTAGGGTAGTTGAAGCTCTGCACTCGGGGTAGACTGACGTACTGCCAGGCTCCGACTAGGACCTTACGACAATACCCACCCTTGGAAGGTTTGAGTCCACTTTATAGCTGAATTTGATGCCAGGAGCACAGAACAAAAGACCCCATACAGAGACAAGGTTATAAGGTAGAGTGTGCCTGGTACAACTATCTTCCAGAATGCTTCCCAGAAGTAACATAGCTGGGCATCCTGGTACGTGTTTATACTCTCAGCTACTTGGAGGTGCTGAGGCAGGAGGATCATTTGAGCCCAGGAGTGAGAGGCCAGCCTGAGCAACATGCTAGGAAGGGGAGCAGGCTTCTCTGATAAGGTCGAGCCCAAGTAGGCAACGACAGCAGAGAATTCCAAAGGGAGAGACAGTTCTGGGCACGTGAGTCAATCCTGCTAGCCAGGTCCCCTCCAACCCGCTATTCCAGGCAGACCACTTCTGTGTCAAGGTCTGAAATCCAGCCTTGACTTTATTTTATTTATGTATTTTTTGAGACAGCTCTGCTGTACAGGCCAGAATGCAGTGACATGACCATAGCTCACTGTAACCTCAAGCGATCCTCCTGCCTCAGCCTCCCAAGTAGCTGGAACTACAGGCATGCGCAGTCACACCTGTCAAATTTTAATTTTTTTTTGTAGAGATGGAGTCTCACTGTGTTGCCCCGGCTATTTCTGAACCCCTGAGATCAAGGGATCCTCCAACCTCGGCCTCCCAAAGTGCTGGGATTACAAGCGTGAGCCACCGCGCTGGGCTAATTTTTAATTTTTTTTTGTAGAGACAAAGTCTCACTATATTGTCCAGGCTATTCTTGAACTCCTGAGCTCAAAGGATCTTCCAGCCTCCTTGGCCTCTCAAAGTGCTGGGATTACAGGTGAGAGCCACCACGCCTGGCTGTAGCCTTGACTTTATTAAGGTACAGGCAGGTTTTCCTGCAGGTAGTAAGATAAATAAACGTTAGGTTGGTTTTGAGATCCAGATAGAGGCTAGACTCTAGCCTAGTGCTTCTTTTCTTTTTTTCTTTTTTTTTTTTTTTTTTTTTGAGACAGAGTCTTGCCCTGTCGCCCAGGCTGGAGTGCAATGGCGTGATCTCCACTCACTGCAACCTCTGCCTCCCGGGTTCACGTAATTCTCCTGCCCCAGCCTCCCGAATAGCTGGGATTACAGGCGCACGCCTCCACGCCCGGTTAATTTTTGCATTTTTAGTAGAGACAGGGTTTCACCATGTTGGTCAGGCTGGTCTCGAACTTCTGACCTCGTGATCCACCCACCTCAGCCTCCCAAAGTGCTAGGATTACAGGCATGAGCCACTGCACCCAGCCTAGCCTAGTGCTTCTTAAACATTCATGTGTGCCCCATGCAGTGTCACATCTATAATCCCAGCACTTTGGAGGCCAAGGCAGGAGCATTGCTTGAGCCCAGGAGTCTAAGACTACACTGAGCTATGATTGTGCCACTGCAGTCAAGCCTTGACTACAGAGTGAGACCTTGTTTCTTAAAAAATATATATATATATATATTCATATACATGTATATTGTTTATTTTTATTTATTTATTTTTGAGAGAGAGAGACAGAGTTTCACGCTTGTTGCCCAGGCTGGAGTGCAGTGGTGCAATCTCAGCCCACTGCAACCTCTGCCTCCCAGGTTCAAGCGATTCTCCTGCCTCAGCCTCCCAAGTAGCTGGGATTATAGGCACGTGCCACCACACCTGGCTAATTTTTGTGTTTTTTTGTAAAGAAGGGGTTTCACCACGTTGGCCAGGCTGATCTCTAACTCCTTACCTCAAGTGATCCACCTGCCTCAACCTCCCAAAGTGCGGGGATTACAGGTGTGAGCCACCATGCCCAGCCTTTGAAAATATTTTTTTAAAGAAACTTTAATGTGCAGATAAGTCACATGGAGGGGCTGTGTTAAAATGCAGATTCTGATTCAGAAGGTCTGGTGGGGGTCCACGCCTCTGTGTTTCTAACAAGCTCCTAACTGACACCCAGGCTGCTGCTGGTCTTAGACCAACCCTTGAGTAGACTTTAGAGGAAGGAGAAGTTTTATTAGCTGTTTCTACAACACTCCCCACAGAAAGGGCACACTGTGTGGCCAGCTGGCATGAAAGTGGTTTCTGCTTGGCAGCTGTTTTTATGTAGCTGTAATGCATTCTATTTTTTGCATTGTAAGCTTTTCAGTGGACCAGGGCGATTCCTGGGGCTGTCCCAGCTTCAGTGACAGTCCTTAAGACTATTCAGCTACTTTGCTGCAACTGCACAACTGCCAAACAATCCACTCTTCCTAATCTTGAAACCATTTTCCCTCCTGAGAAGACACCAGACCTCAGCAGGAAGACTTGGCCTGCACAGCAGTTCTCTTACCCCACACGAATTAACAAATAGGCCTCATGAATCGGGGTTTTGTGCTCTTGGGTAGCGAATTACCTGATGACTCTGGTGAACTGACCAAACAGTTTCTGAAACCGTGAGCCGGAAGAACAGTCTACAGCTGTGGTGGACGCCCCTGAACCCCTGGGAAGACCCAGCCCAACAGCCAGTGCACACGAACGCTCCCCTGAACCCCTGGGAAGACCCAGCACAACAGCCAGTCCACACGAACCCTCCCCTGAACCCCTGGGAAGACCCAGCCCAACAGCCCGTCCACACGAACCCTGCTCTGAAACCTCTCCTGCAGACTGGGCCTGGGCTCGAGAAGAACAGGAGTTTTCTTTTCCTTTTCTTTTGAGACGGAGTTTCGCTCTTGTTGCCCAGGCTGAAGTGCATGACCGTGGCTCACCGCAACCTCCACGTCCCGGGTTCAAGTGATTCTCCTGCCTCAGCCTCCCGAGCAGCTGGGATTACAGGCATGCGCCACCACCACACCTGGCTAATTTTTGTAATTTTAGTAGAGATGGGGTTTCATCATGTTGGTCAGGCTAGTCTCAAACTCCTGACTTCGAGTGATCCACCCCCCTCGGCCTCCCAAAGTGCTGGATTACAGAGATGAGCCACCGCGTCAGGCTGTGAATTGATTTTTTAGTGAAACTTCAGGGAGCCAAGGACCTTGGCCTCCACAGTACCATCTGGATTATTGGGAACAGGTGCAAAATATATAGGGCCAGCGAAAACTCTCAAATGAATGATTGAGATTATAAATTTAGAGAGGAAGGACTCCTTCCTTTCTGTGACAACAGCACTTTAATGTTAGTAAAACAGGATGTCCTTGGATTTGGTTTTAATGCTTATGTATATAAGGTTAGCTATTGCCAGGAGACTGATAAAATTAATCAGAGTCCATCTGTCCCTTCCAGGCACACCTTTACTTTGCTACAGTTTCTCATGGCCATAAATCCATTAGAGCAAGAAACAGCAGGATTAGTAGAGGGCCATAAATTTAGATTCTGGGCCATTTTGCCTGATAGGTCTTTTTGATCTTTTCTCTTTTTTTGAGATAGAGTCTCACTCTGTCACCCAGGCTGGAGTGCAGTGGAGTGGCCATGGCTCACTGCAGCCTCTACATCCCAGGCTCCAGCCATCCTCCTACCTCAGCTTGCAGCTGGAACTATAAGAGCACGCCCCCACCCCTGGCTAGTTGTTTTGTACTTTTTGTAGAGACGGGATCTTTCTTTGTTGCTAGGGCTGGTCTCAAACTCCTGGGCTCCAGTGATCCTCCCACCTTGGTCTCCCAAAGTGCTGGGGTTGCAGGCGTGAACCATCGTGCCCAGCCAGAAACCAGTCTTAAAAGACTGTATACGATAATGATTCTATTTCTATGACAGTCTAGAAAAGGTGAAATTATAGAGACCTAAAATACATCAGTGGTTGCCAGAGGCTTGGAGAATGAAGTATAGGCTGAATAGGTAAACCATATATGATATTTTGGGGCAGTGAAACTCTTCTGTATGGTACATGAGACTGTGCATTTGTCAAAACCCATAGAACTGGCCGGGCGCTGTGGCTCATGCCTGTAATCCCAGCACTTCGCGAGGCCAAGGCGAGCGGATCACTTGAGGTCAGGAGTTCGAGACCAGCCTGGCCAACATGGTGAAACCCCATCTCTACTGAAAATACAAAAAATAGCCGGGCGTGGTGGTGGGTGCCTATAATCCCAGCTACTCAGTAGGCTGAGGCAGGAGAATCACCTGAACCCAGGAGGCGGAAGTTGCAGTGAGCCAGGATGTCGCCACTGCACTCCAGCCTAGGCGACAGAGCAAGACACCATCTCAAAAAAAAAAAATAAATAATAAATAAAATAAAAAAAAAACTTTAGCTGGCTGAGTGGCATGTGCCTGTAGTCGCAGCTACTCAGGAAGGTGAAGCAGGAGGATCCCTTGAGTCCGGGAGTTCATGAGCTATGATCATCCCACGGCACTCTAGCCTCTGTGACAGAGCAAAACCCTGTCTCTAAAACAAAACAAACAAACAAAAAAACCCACAGAGCACAAATTTCTCTATAGCACAAATTTCAACCTTAATATATGCAAATGTTAAAGCGGGAGTGGGAGGGTTCCCAGGATGGAATGCAGACTGTTATAAAGAATCTCACCATGCTACAAAGATGACCTAACACCCAAGGGGAAGGAAGGGAAGTGCTGGGCATCGAAGGGGAAGGAAGGGAAGTGCTGGGTATTGAAGGGGAAGGAAGGGAAGTGCTGGGCATTGAAGGGGAAGGAAGGGAAGTGCTGGGTATTGAAGGGGATGGAAGGGAAGTGCTGGGCATTGAAGGGGATGGAAGGGAAGTGCTGGGCATCGAAGGGGGAGGAAGGGAAGTGCTGGGTATTGAAGGGGAAGGAAGGGAAGTGCTGGGCATCCAAGGGGGAGGAAGGGAAGTGCTGGGTATTGAAGGGGAAGGAAGGGAAGTGCTGGGCATTGAAGGGGAAGGAAGGGAAGTGCTGGGCATTGAAGGGGAAGGAAGGGAAGTGCTGGGCATTGAAGGGGAAGGAAGGGAAGTGCTGGGCATTGAAGGGGATGGAAGGGAAGTGCTGGGCATTGAAGGGGATGGAAGGGAAGTGCTGGGCATTGAAGGGGATGGAAGGGAAGTGCTGGGCATTGAAGGGGATGGAAGGGAAGTGCTGGGTATTGAAGGGGGTGGAAGGGAAGTGCTGGGTATTGAAGGGGATGGAAGGGAAGTGCTGGGTATTGAAGGGGAAGCTGGGCATGGTGGCGGGCGCCTGTAGTCCCAGCACTTTGGGAGGCTGAGGTGGGCGGATCATGAGGTCAGGAGATTGAGACCATCCTGGCTAACACAGCGAAACCCCATTTGTACTAAAAATACAAAAAATGAGCCTGGCATGGTGGCATGCGCCTGTAGTCCCAGCTACTCGGGAGGCTGAGGCAAGACAATCACTTGAACCCAGGAGGTGGAGGTTGCAGTGAGCCGAGATCACACCACTGCACTCCAGCCTAGCGACAGAGCAAGACTCTGTCTCATAAAAAGAGAAAAAGTTCAATATATGAAAATCAAGAATGAAAGAGAGGACATCACTATATACCTTACAGAAAAAAAAAAAAAAAGGTTGCCAGGTACAGTAGCTCATGCCTGTAGTCCCAGCACTTTGGGAGGCTGAGGCAGGCAGATTGCTTGAGCCCAGGAGTCTGAGATCAGCCTGGACAACATGACAGAACCCCATCTCTACAAAAAATACAAAAATTAGGCAGGTGTGATGGCACAGGCCTGTAGTCCCAGCTACTCAGGGAGGCTGAGGCAAGAGGATGGCTTCAGCACTGGAGGTTGAGGCTGCAGTGAACCCTGATGGTGCCCTGCACTGCAGCCTGGGTGACAAAGTGAGACTCTGTCTCAAAAAATAAATAAATAAAAATAGATTATAAAAGAATACTATGAATAACCATATGCCAACAAATTAGATAACTTAGAGAAAATAAAATGGACACACTCCTTGAAAGACACAAACTTCTGAAACAGACAGAAGAAGTAGAATATCTAAGTAGACCTATAGACCTACAGCAAGTAAAGAGATTGAATTCATAATGACAGTGGCTCACACCTATAATCCCAGCACTTTTCAAGGCTGAGGCAGGAGGATCACTTGAGCCTATGAGTTCAAGTCCAGCCTAGACAATATAGCAAGACACTGCCTCTAATACAAAAATTAACACTGAAACAACAAAAACGCTCAACAAACTAAAAGGAAGTCCCTCAATCCAATAAAGGGCACATACAAAAAAACCTACAGCTAACATACTTAGTAGTGAAAGACTTTCTCCCTAACAAAACAAAGATGTCCACTCTCACCTGTTCTATTCAACACTGTGAAGGTTCTAGCCAAAGCAATTAGACAAGAAAAAGAAACAGACTGGGCACGGTGGCTCACGCCTGTAATCCCAGCACTTTGGGAGGCTGAGGCGGGTGGATCGACAGGTCAGGATTTCGAGACCAGCCTGGCCAACATAGTGATACAAAAATACAAAAAATTAGCTTGTCGTGGTGGTGGGCGCCTGTAATTCCAGCTACCAGGGAGGCTGAGGCAGGAGAATCTCTTGAACCCAGGAGGGAGAGGCTGCCGTGAGCCGAGATCATGCCATTGCACTCCAGCCTGGGCAACAAGAGTGAAATTCCATCTCAGAAAAAAATAAAAGAAAAAGAAACAAAAGGTATTCAGATTGGAAAGGAAGAATTGAAACTATCTCTGCTTATAAATGATGTGATTTGTTATAGAGAGAATCCTAACGAATCCACCAAAAAGCTACTAGTATTTACATGTATATTTCCCAGCTCTGTCCACTTAGTGCTTCCTAATACCATTCCCCAATACAGAGGACCCTGCTTCCTAATACCATTCCCCAATACAGAGGACCCTGCTTCCTAATACCATTCCCCAATACAGAGGACCCTGCTTCCTAATACCATTCCCCAATACAGAGGACCCTGCTTCCTAATACCATTCCCCAATACAGAGGACCCTGCTTCCTAATACCATTCCCCAATACAGAGGACCCTGCTTCCTAATACCATTCCCCAATACAAAGGAACCAGCCTCCTAGGAGAAATGCCTGATTTCTTTTTTTATTTTTTGAGATGTGGTCTCGCTCTGTCGCCAGGCTGCAGTGCAGTGGCGCAATCTTGGCTCACCGCAACCTCCGCCTCCTGGGTTCCAGCGATTCTTCTGCCTCAGCCTCCCGAGTAGCTGGGATTACAGGCATGCACCACCACACCCAGCTAATTTTTGTATTTTCAGTAGAGACGGGGCTTCACCATGTTGGCCAGGCTGGTTCAATCTCTTGACCTCATGATCTGCCCGCCTCAGCCTCCCAAAGTGCTAGGATTACAGGCATGAGCCACGGTGCCTGGCCCTGATGGGTTTTGTTTTGTTTTGTTTTGTTTTGTTTTGTTTTGTAAATAAACTTGTACCAGAAGAAATGGCTGATTCTAAGTCTGGGTCAGGAAATATCCAATATGAACCTGGAGCATCTTCTAGTGCCAGAAAGTAAGAAAAAGCTCACAGAACAAAATGGTGGGGATACGTCTATGGACACAGAAGCCAACTACAAAAGCTCCCAATGGCCAAAGCTGGAGCAATTTGAACTACAGAATGAAGAGCCTAATACAGATATAACCCAAAGCATAAGAAACAAATATCCACGAGACCCCACTGCCACAAATAAGTGATTGACTAAACAAATAAATGAGGACGAATAGGCAACTCTCTTGTACAGCAGAACTCTAGGTGTTATACTGACATTTATCATGGAGGAGGCGGGGCATAACTCCCTACCACTGAGGCAGGAGTTGCATGGAGTGACTCCCTACTAAAGAGTATAGTACGGAAAGCGGAGGAAAGGCTGGGCACGGTGGCTCACGCCTGTAATCCCAGCACTTTGGAGGCCAAGGTGGGTGGATCACGAGGTTAGGAGTTCAAGACAAGCCTGGCCAACATGGTGAAACGACTAAAAATACAGAAAATTAGCCAGGCATGGTGGCAGGTGCCTGTAATCCCAGCTACTCAGGAGGCTGAGGCAGGAGAATCGCTTGAACCCGGGAGGCAGAGGTTGCAGTGAGCCGAGATCACGCCATTGCACTCCAGCCCGGGCAAAAGCGCGAGAGTCCATCTCAAACAAACAAACAAACTAAAAAGAAAATGGCACTTTATCTCTGTGGCTTTCCTCCGCAAAACCCCAAACCCCAGTCTAATCATGAGAAAAATATCAGACAAATCCCAGTTGAAGGACATTCTACAACATGTATGACCAGTACTCCTTAAAACTGTCAAGTTCATTTTAAAAAAAGAAGAAGGGCTGGGCGCGGTGGCTCACGCCTGTAATCCCAGCACTTTAGGATGCCGAGGTGGGCGGATCACCTGAGGTCGGGAGTTCGAGACCAGCCTGGCCAACATGGTGAAACCCCCGTCTCTACTAAAAATACAAAAATTAGCCGGGTGTGGTGGCTCGAACCCGTAGTCTCAGCTACTTGGGGGGGTTGAGGCAGGAGGATTGCTTGAGCCCAGGAGGCAGAGGTTGCAGTGAGCTGACATCGTGCCACTGTGTTCCAACCTGGGTGGACAGAGTGAGACCCTGTGTGAGAAACTTACATTTTATTTTATTTATGTATTTGGTTTTGGGATTACAGGCATGAGCCACCGCACCTGGCTGAAACTTACATTTCAGAAGAGCGTAAGGAGACCTAATGACTGAATGTGATATGGCATCCTAGATGAAATGCTAGAAATAGAACACTGGGTAAGAACTAAGGTAACCCAAATTATGTACGGTCTTCAGAAGACTGTATCAATATTGGCTCATAGGTTTTGATAAATGTACCATAGTAATGTGATAACAATAGGAGAAACTGAGTGTATGGGTATATGGAAACTCTGTATTTGATTGATTGATTGATTGAGATAGGGTCTCACTTTGTTACCCAGGTTGGAGTGCAGTGGTGGGAACATGAGTCACTGCAGCCTCAACATTCTGGGCTCAAAACATCTTCACGAAGCTGCCCAAGTAGCTGGGGAATACAGAAGCATGCCTGGCTGTTTTTACAACTTGTGGAGAGATGGGGTTTCTTTGGTTTCTTTTCTTTTTTTTTTTTTTTTTTTTTTTTTTGAGACAGTCTCACTCTGTCACCCAGGCTGGAGTGCAGTGGCGCGATCTCAGCTCACTGCAACCTCCGCCTCCCGGGTTCAAGCAATTCTTCTGCCTCAGCCTCCCAAGTAACTGGGATTACAGGCGCCTGCCACCACGCTCAGCTAATTTTTATATTTTTAGTAGAGATGGAGGTTTGCCATGTTGGCCAGGCTGGTTTCAAACTCCTGACCTCAGGAGATCCATCCACCTTGGCCTCCCAAAGTGCTGGGATTACAGGCGTGAGCCACCGGGCCTGGCCGAGATGGGGTTTCAACATCTTGTCCAGGTTGGTCTTGAACTCCTGGGCTCAGGTGATTTTCCCAGCTTGCCCTCCCAGTGTGCTGGGATTATAGTCCTGAGCCTCTGGGCCCAGCCATCTCTATACTATCCTTGCAAATTTTTTGTGAATCAAAAATATTCTAAAGCAAAAATTTATTGAGAAAAATATACACATACATATCATATATACACACATACACATAGTTGCAGAAAAGGAAATAGAAGAAAAAATAGTTTAAAAAATATTTTTGTTTTTCCATTAAATATTCTTTAATAAATATGTATTACTTTGAACACAAAAAATGCTTTTCTTTAAACTATGAGAGTAGAAAATGCTTATTTGTTTGAAATGTAACACTGGCTTTCTCTTTCTACTGTATTCTACCCATTACTATTCTATATTTTGTATTTTATTATATTATTATTATTTTTGAGACAGGGTCTCACTCTGTCACCCAGGCTGAGTGCAGTGGCATGATCACAGCTCACTGCAGCCTCGACCTCCCCAGGCTCAAGTGATCCTCCCACCTCAGCCTCCTGAGCAGCTGGGGCTATAGGTGAGTGACAACACACTTAGATAATTTTTTGTTTTTTGTAGACAGGGTCTTACCATATTGCCCAGGCTGGTCTTGAACTCCTGGGCTCAACTGATCCTCCCACCTCAGCCTCCTGATTAGCTGGGACTATAGGTGCATGCCACCACATTTGGCTCATTTCTTATGTTTTGTACACAGGATCTTACCATACTGCCCAGGCTGGTCTTCAACTCCTGGGCTCAAGTGATCCTCTCACCTCAGTCTCCCAAAGTGTTGGGATTACAGGTGCGAGCCGCTACGCTCAGCCTTTTTTATTTTTATTTATTTATTTATTTGAGTCAGAGTCTAGCTCTGTCACCCAGGCTGGAGTGCAATGGTGAGATCTTGGCTCACTGCAACCTCCGCCTCCCGGGTTCAAGCAATTCTCCTGCCTCAGCCTCCAGAGTAGCTGGGATTACAGGCACCCGCCACCACGCCCAGCTAGTGTGTGTGTCTGTGTGTGTGCACGCGCATGTGTGCGGGTGTGTGTTTAGTGGAGACGGGGTTTCACCATATTGGTCAGGCTGGTCTTGAACTCCTGACCTTGTGATCCACCCACCTCTGCCTCCCAAAGTGCTGGGATTACAGGGGTAAGCCACCGCGCCCAGCCAGCCTATTTTATTTTATTTTATTTTATTTGAGACAGGGTCTCGCTCAGTTGCTGGAGAGCAGTGGCATGAGGTTGCTTACTGCAGCCTCAACCTTTTGTGCTCGAGTGATCCTCCCACCTCAGCCTTCTGAGTAGCTGGGATCACAGGCATGTCCTACCATGCCCAGCCAATTCTTAGTTGTTGTTTACAGACGCAGTCTCTCTTCCTAATGCAGTCTCCCTTAGTATCTCACTGGTCTTTAAGTAAAAAAGAAAAAATTTAAAAATTAGAATAACAAAAGATATGTGGTCTCCCTGCGTTCCCCAAGCTGGTCTTGAACTCCTGGGCTCAAGCAATCCTCCTGCTTCGGCCTCCCAAAGTGCTAGGATTACAGATGTGAGACACCACACCTGGCCTACCCTTCTATAATAAGAGTCTCATCTTTCTCTTATGTTGAACATGATACAGATACTGGGTTCTTTTTAACTTTTTTTTTGTTTTTTTTTTTTTTGAGACAGAGTCTCGCTCTGTCGCCCAGGCTGGAGTGCAGTGGCCTGATCTCAGCTCACTGCAAGCTCCGCCTCCTGGGTTCACGCCATTCTCCTGCCTCAGCGTCCCGAGTAGCTGGGACTACAGGCGCCCGCCACCACGCCCGGCTAGTTTTTTGTATTTTTAGTAGAGACGGGGTTTTGCTGTGTTAGCCAGGATGGTCTCGATCTCCTGACCTCTTGATCCGCCCGCCTCAGCCTCCCAAAGTGCTGGGATTACAGGCGTGAGCCATCGCGCCCGATATCTTTTTAACATTTTTTAAGGAATTCTTATTTGCCGCGAGAGAAGGAATGCACAGAGACTAGATTCCCACGGACAGCTCGCTCCTACCAGACACACACAATGGGACACACCTGTGCTGGGTGACAGGGGCGGCCTAGAGGGCTGGCAGGTGTTGGGTAAGGCTCAGGTTTCAGACTGAGGGCAGGAGACTCAGTGGCAGGTCCTCAGCAACTCTGTTTGGCAGCCTCACAGGGCCACAGCCCCCCTGGAGCTCTTGGTTCCCTCAGGGTCAAACCAGGTCTGAGTCATGGGGCTGGGATCAAGCTTTCCTACCCTCCGCAGCAGGGAGCCCCCTTCTTCCCAGGAGGGCGAGCTAGGGGAAGGGAGACAGTGGAGGGTGAGGGCACCGCATTCGCATTTGTGAGCAGTGCCCTGGAGCTGCATGCTGGAGATAAGAGAAGGCCCGTCCTGAGGCTAGGAGCAGAGGGAGCTGCAGCCTGGGGCTTGGGCAGGACAGGTGAACCCAGGTTTCCCAACCACTGAATAACCCTTTGCCCCACCACGCACATGCGCTCCTGCATGTGGACGCATGTGCACACACACGCACACCCCACAGCTTCCATGTGACAATGTGTCTAAGCCCAAGATCCTGGACAGCCCAGACACAGAACTTCCATGAGAACCCACAGCAGTCCCACTCGGGAACCCTCATCAGCAGTGCTGTGTGCCAACTGAAAAACAGTGAGAACGAGAACACAGACCCTTATCCTGGGAACACACAGTTGGCTTCTCAAGGCTTCACGAAATTCTTCTGTTTATTTTTTCTTTGAGACGCAGTCTTGCTCTGTCACCCAGGCTGGAATGCAGTGGCGTGATCTTGGCTTACTGCAACCTCTGCTTCCCAGGCTCAAACAATTCTCATGCCTCAGCCTCCCAAGTAGCGGGGACTACAGGCATGTGTCACCACACCCAGCTAATTTTGGGGTTTTTTTTCTTCTTTTTTTTTTTGAGACAGAGTCTCGCACCGTCACCCAGGCTGGAGTGCAGTGGTGCGATCTCGGCTCACTGCAAGCTCCGCTTCCCGGGTTCACACCATTCTCCTGCCTCAGCCTCCCAAGTAGCTGGGACTACTGGCGCCCGCCACCACGCCTGGCTAGTTTTTTGTATTTTTAGTAGAGACGGGGTTTCACCATGTTAGCCAGGATGGCCTTAATCTCCTGGCCTCGTGATCCACCTGCCTCGGCCTCCCCGAGTGCTGGGATCACAGGCTTGAGCCACTGCACCTGGCCACGTAGAGCCCGTTTTCTTATCCATAAAACAATACCTACTTCACGGGGTTGTTCTGAGGATTAAGACGATCTATGTAAAATAATTAGCCAATACACAGCCTATAGCTGTGCTCAGTAAATGGTAGCTGGCATAACAATTATGGGTTTCTTGTTTGTTTGTTTGTTTGTCTGAGATGCAGTCTGGCTGTGTTGCCCAGGCTGGTCTTAAATTCCTGGGCTCAAGCAGTCCTCCCACCTCGGCCTCCCAAAGTGCTGGGATTATGAGCATGAGCCACCATATCCGGATAAAGGAAGTCCCTCTCCAGGATCACCTGAGGCTAAAGAGAGCTGCGTCACCCAAGGTCCTGCTCCCCCCAGGGACAGCTGCATTCCTGACAAGGGCATCCCAGCTCCAGAGTCACTCCTGTTGAGAGATTCGCTGAGGCCTTTGTTTCCTGAGCTCCAGGCCAACGTCCCCTAATCCTGCAGCCCTGCCTCCTCACAGGTATTAATCCTGAGGGCATTTTTTTTCTTTCTTTCTTTCTTTCTTTTTGGGCGGGGGGGAGGGGTGGTGGGCACGGAGTTTTGCTCTTACTGCCCAGGCTAGAGTGCAATGGCACAATCTTCGCTCACTGCAACTTCCAGCTCCCGGGTTCAAGCGATTCTCCTGCCTCAGCCTCCCGAGTAGCTGGGATTACAGGCACCCGCCACCACACCCAGCTAATTTTGTATTTTTAGTAGAGATGGGGTTTCACCATGTTGGTCAGGCTGGTCTTGAACTGCTGACCTCAGGTGATTCACCCACCTTGGCCTCCCAAAGTGCTGGGATTACAGGCATGAGCCACAGTGCCCGGCCTCCTGAGGGCATCTTTAATAAACTTCCTGATCACAAATCACCTCTTGGTCTGCTTCCCAGACACCTGACCTCTGCCAGTTGTAAGGCGAGGTTATTAAATAGCCCTGTCTCTGACAGTCTAATGTATTTCTCTCCACAATGGCATGTACCTTCCTGGTTCCCCTGACAGGACACTGTCTTCTTGGGGATGCATGTAGACCTGGTAATTTCTAGAAACTGAATGAAGTTAGAGACTGGGAGAAAATACAGAAATCCTAATCGTTCCTGCACCAATTCCCATCCTTACTTCCTACTTCAGCCCTGCCCAAATGAAAAAATACAAAAATTAGCTGGTTGTGGTGGCGCACACCTGTAATCCCAGCTACTTGGAAGGCTGAGACAGGAAAATTGCTTGAACCGGGAGGCAGAGGTTGCAGTGAGCCAAGATGGCACCTCTGCACTCCAGCCTGGGCAACAAAGAGCAAAACTCCGTCTCAAAAAAAAAAAAAGATTACAACTCCAAGACCAGCCTGGGCGACATGGTGAAACCCTGTCTCGACAAAAACACAGAAATTAGCCTGGGGTGGTGGTGTGTGCCTGTGGTCCCAGCGATTCAGGAGGCTGAGGTGGGAGGCAGAGGTTGCAGTGAGCCAAGATCATGCCACTGCATTCTAGCCTGGGCGATGGAGCGAGACCCTATAGTAACAAAACAAAACAAAACAAAACAAAACAACAAAAAAAATTCCACAAACGACTAAAGAGGAACGAACCAAATCAGACTTCTCAGAAGTACTTGGCATTGAACTTTTCAAAGGATCTTTACCAAAACCGAGCTTTTTTGTTTTCCCTCCGAAGTCTCATGTTAAGCAAGAGGGGAAAACCCAGTGTCTGCCTTGGGTAAGAAAAGTCGCAAAAATCTTCAAAGCTAATCAAGGTTTTAAATGTTCACAATAATGAGTTTCCTTTTTTTTTCTTTTTTTTTTTGAGACGGAGTCTCGCTCTGTCGCCCAGGCTGGAGTGCAGTGGCACAATTTCGGCTCACTGCAACCTCCACCTCCCGAGTTCAAGCGATTCTCCTGCCTCAGCCTCCTGAGTAGCTGGGACTACAGGTGCACACTACCAGGCCCAGCCAATTTTTTGTATTTTTAGTAGAGACGGGGTTTCACTGTGTTAGCCAGGATGGTCTCAATCTCCTGATCTCATGATCCGCCTGCCTCGGCCTCCCAAAGTGCTGAGATTACAGGCGTGAGCCACCGTGCCCGGCCCCAAGTTTCTTCATGGAGCTCTACCTGCAAGGATGTGAGCCGAGAGGGCACACACAGAGGAGGCAAATTCGCTACCTGAACCAAGGCCCACTCTCCTGAGAGACTTTCAGGTCACTGATGTAGCTACAGATATTGGGAAAAAATGCATCTGTGGTAGTTCAGTTGAGGAGAGGGGCTGGGCGGCAGAAAATCTTACGGGGCTCAGGGACAACTATTCCAAATTTCCAGAGAGGGTCCTCACAGTCGGTCATTGCATATACGTCAAATGTAAATGTATCCTTAGGGGGATTTTTGGTTTTGTTTTCAGAGACAGAGTCTCACTCTGTTGCCCAGGCTGGAGTGCAGTGGCACGATCACAGCTCACTACAGACTTGACCTCCTGGGTCCACCTCAGCCTCCCAAGTAGCTGGGACTACAGGTGCATGCCACCATGCCTGTGTTTTATGATATATACATATATATAGTAGATATGGGGTTTCACCATTTTGGCCAGGCTGGTCTTGAACTCCTGGGCTCAAGCAATCTTCCCACCTCAGCCTCCCAAAGTGTGGGATTACAGGAGTGAGCCACCACACCCAGAGAATTTTTAAATTTTTTGTGGAGATGGAGTCTCGCTCTGTTGCCCAGGCTGGTCTCAAACTCCTGGCCTCAAGCAATCCTCCCACCTTGGCCTCCCAAAGCACTGGGATGACAGGTGTGAGCCGCCATGCCCAGGCATGAATGAGTCTTTAAACATACCTTTTACTTTTTTTTTTTTTTTTTAACCGTAGTCATAATAGCTATTTACTTGGGTCAAATTTTCTCTAGAATATTTTTGGTATGTGGGGCAGAGGGAGAGCTAGCAAGTGAGAGAAGCTGTCTTTTCAGTAGAAAGAGCTCACAGTCCTCCGGTCTCCACTGGAAGTTCTGTCTTTATTTTTAAAGGAATCTGGTCATGAGTCTGTTGACCAAGCACATCCTGGTACTCTATTGTCAGATGAGAAATGTTCTGGATTTCCAACTTGAATCATGCATGATAGATGCTGACTGTCAAGCATAAAACTACTCTAGTTACCAAGATCACACTGCTTTTATGTTGATATAACTTAATTTTATTATTTACTTCATCTCCCACCAGAATCACTTATTTGCTCATTTTTCTTGTCTATGCTCTAGAATGCACTTACTGCTTAAGGAGCATATTATATGAACCATCCTTTTACACTATAGTTTATTAAAAAGTGGCTTTTTGCCAAGCACGGTGGCTCACGCCTGTAATCCCAGCACTTTGGGAGGCCAAGGTGGGTGGATCACGAGGTCAGGAGATCGAGACCATCCTGGCTAACACGGTGAAACCCCATCTCTACTAAATATACAAAAAATTAGCCGGGTATGGTGGTGTGTGCCTGTAGTCCCAGCTACTCGGGAGGCTGGGGCAGGAGAATGGTGTGAACCCGGGAGGCAGAGCTTGCAGTGAGCCGAGATTGCGCCACTGCACTCCAGCCTGGGCAACAGAGCGAGACTCTGTCTCAAAAAAAAAAAAAAAAAGTGGCTTTTCTTTTTTCTTTCTGTTTTCTTTTTGAGACAGGGTCTCACTCACCCAGGCTGGAGTGCAGTGGCGCGATCTTGGCAGCCTTGACATCTGGGCTCAAGCCATCCTCCCACCTCAGCCTCCTGAGTAGCTGGGACTACAGGCACACACCACCATACCCGCCCTGCTAATTTATTTTTTGTAGAGACAGGATTTTACCATGTTCCCCAGGCTGGTCTTGAAGTCCCAGGCTCAAGTGATCAGCCCACCTTGGCCTCCCAAATTGCTGAGATTACAGACGTGAGCCTCTGCGCCTGCCCAAAGCAGCTGTACTTTTGCAAGGATTTATCGGTCTGTGGTTCCTCTCCCTCAGTACCTTTGCGTGGTTCTTTTCTTTTTTTTCTTTTTTGTTTACTGGAGCTACCCACCATGAACCATTGGTTGGTTATTTATAAAAATATGTTTAGGTTTATGCACATCATTATATTTATTTGCCCACGTGGGCCCCTTGAGCATCAGAGCTAGGAAGCAGGATCTTTACAGGCCATCTCATCCCTCCCCATCATTTATGGATACACAAACCGAGGTCCACTGAGTCCTTTTGAAGAAGGATAGTGCAGCTAGCTGAAGGCCAAGGCAGGTGGATCACTTGAGCCCAGGAGGTTGAGGCTGCAATAAGCTGTGTTCTTGCCACTGAGAGAGACTCTGCCTTAAAGAAAAGTGCAAGCTGCAAAATGGTTGCCTTTTGGTGAGGAGGTGGGTAGTGGCAGCAGCAGGAATTGACTGGAAAGAGGCATGAGGACACGCTCCTTTTTTTCCCTTTTTTATTTTACTTTTTGAGACAGTCTCGCTCTGTCACCCAGGCTGGAGTGCAGTGGTGTGATCTTGGCTCACTGCAACCTCCACCTCCCAGGTTCCAGTAATTCTCCTGCTTCAGCCTCCTGAGTAGCTGGGATTACAGGTGCATGCCACCATGCCAGCTAATTTTTGTTCCCTTTTCTATTTTTTAATGTAATAATTATATATATATGTGTGTGTGTGTGTGTATTTTTAAGTGCTATTTTTGTTGCATTAAGAGTATGGCTCCCCAGGGACCACAAAGGCCTTTTAGAAGCCTCTGGATGTATTTATAGGTTAACAACAAAAAAAAAAAAACCCTTTGCTTAAACATACACAACAGTGATTTAAAAATAAAACGAATTTTTCATACTGGATGAGAAAGGACTTCCCAAGTTAGTTGCCTTTACAAATTCAAACACGACGGGCTGTCAGCTTGGAGTGATTTTTTAAGAGTGACAATGGTAGGCTTACGGTAAGCCAATTGTTTGACATGACCCAAACATGGCCTAGTTGATTTTGACCATGTTCACAGCAGTTGTAGAAGCAACTAGCCACACAGTACCCTCCTTGTTCTGAAACACTTCTCTATACTTGGGAAAAAGTAGAGGATCACTGTAGGATCTTAAGAAAAATTTCTGGACCATAGCATATCTCTGCAGCGCAAGAAAAGTAACATAATTGAATGTGAACAAAAACCTGAGACTCACCCCCACACCCCACCAATGCTCACCACACTTAAAAGAAAGGAAGTGAGAATGGGAACCCCCAAAGGCCCACAGAACCTGTATATGGCTCTCTTTCTATGTGAGAACAATAAATCAGCCCCAGAACCTATATACGCCTCTCTTTCTATATGAGAACAGTAAATCAGCCCCAGAACCTATATACACCTCTCTTTCTACATGAGAACAATAAGTCAGCCCCAGAACCTATATACGCCTCTCTTTCTATATGAGAACAATAAGTCAGCCCCAGAACCTATATACGCCTCTCTTTCTATATGAGAACAATATATCAGCCCCAGAACCTATATACGCCTCTCTTTCTATATGAGAACAGTAAGTCAGCCCCAGAACCTATATATGCCTCTCTTTCGATATGAGAACAATAAGTCAGCCCCAGAACCTATATACGCCTCTCTTTCTATATGAGAACGATAAATCAGCCCCAGAACGTGTATATGCCTCTCTTTCTATATGAGAATGATAAATCAGCCAGAGAACCTATATACGCCTCTCTTTCTATGTGAAAACAATAAATCAGCCAGAGAACCTATATACGCCTCTCTTTCTATTTGAAAACAATAAATCAGCCAGAGAACCTATATATGCCTCTCTTTCTATATGAGAACAATAAATCAGCCACAGAACCTATATACGCCTCTCTTTCTATGTGAGTACGATAGATCAGGATGCCAGAAAATAAGTGATTGTCCCCTTCACAGTACATTCCTAATTAATGATTCAAAACTTTAGCAATCCATAATTTTCTTTTTTTTCCTTATACAGGGCCTACCCTGCTTCTAGATAATCCCACAACATATACTAAATAAAACCTTAAACAATTGAATTGAAGGACGTAAGCTTTGTTTGTGTAGTACAAACATTACCCATAACTTAGTATAATAGATGTCACAAGCATCTTCCCTATATTACCTCAAACGTAAAAATAAAATGCCAGGAGATTTAAAGATGTGAATGGGAAACGCCAAATTATAAGCCTTTTAGAAAAAAACTAAATAGAAAAATATCTTACTACGTTGGGATAGGAAATGGTTTTTTCCTTTCCCACCCCCTACTTTTTTTTTTTTTTTTTTTTTAGTTAGGCAGCCTCCTGAGCCAGAGTAGGCTCAGAAACTCCAGTTTTTGTGTTTTTGTTTGTTTGTTTTTTGAGACGGAGTCTTGCTCTGTCACCCAGACTGGAGTGCAGTGGTGCGATCTTGGCTCACTGCAACCTCCGCCTTGTGGGTTTAAGCGATTCTCCTGCCTCGGCCTCCCGAGTAGCTGGGATTACAGGCACCTGCCACCACACTGGGCTAATTTTTTGTATTTTTAGTAGAGACAGGGTTTCACCGTGTTAGCCAGGATGGTCTCGATCTCCTGACCTTGTGATCTGCCTGTGTCAGCCTCCCAAAGTGCTGGGATTACAGGCGTGAGCCACCATGCCTGGCTGGAAGTGATTTTCAAAATCAGACATAAAATGTGCAAGCCATACAAGAAAATTATTGATAAATTTTATTCTACTAAAACTCAGAATTGATATTTATTAAAAGACGCCATAAAGAAAGCAAAAATCAAGCTACGAACATTTTAACATACATAAGCAAAAAATTATTTGCATACAAAATATGTTCTAATTCTTTAAACCATTTATGTATGTTATATACACTATTCTGAAAACAAAAACCAGAACCCAAGACAGACACAGCGTGTGGAGCTAGTGTGGCTACGTTGAGGCGGGAAATTAATGCTGCAACAAAGTTGCTGTCTCCAACCTGTTTTGTGGTGTTACACATGTGCATAATAATAGCTCCTTCCTCATGAGGCTCTCAGAGCTATAAACCACAGCGTGTCTAAAATGCCTTGCCCAGGGCCTGGCGCGTGGCAAGAGCTCAACCAACGGTGAATGGTCGGAACTATACATAAATAATCGTGTCAGAGCCGAGTGGGAATTAAACTCAGCTTCTTAAGTCCCCCCTGACCTAAACAGGATTGTTCCAGACCATGTGGCGAGGTTAAGAGGCCTTGGCAATGAAGGGAAGAATTCCCGCGCTGTTTCTCCTGTTCCTCCCTCTTTCTGTCCCCGAGGCAGTAGCTGTTTACTCCAAACTGAGTCTCCCACAGATACCCAGCAGGGCTCAGCCTCAGGGGATCCATAGGATTCTGGGGGTGGACATTCGGGAGGAGAAACCATCTCAACTAAGACACTTTCCTCTCTCGTCAGCAAAGATATTCAGAGATGGATAGCCAACTTACATTTTTATTTTCTTAATTAATTAATTTTTTTGAGACAGGCTCTCTTTCTGTCACCTAGGCTGGAGTACAGTGGCAAGATCACTGCTCACTGCAGCCTCAACCTCCGGGGCTCCAGTGATCCTCTTGCCTCAGCCTCTCAAGTAGCTGGGACTACAGGTGTGATGCCCAGCTAATTTGTTTGTTTCTTTGGGTTTTAGTAGAGACGAGGTCTTACCATGTTGCCCAGGCTGACCGTTCCATGTCAGCCTCACAGAGTGCTGAGATTATAGGCATGAGCCACCATGCTGGGCCAATTTACATTTTTTAATAGGAGAAACCAACTTGGCCCTAACTCAGGTGCACTGAAACCGGGAACTCTTACTCTGAATAGGTTTAGCTCATGAGATAAATTCCCACAAATTACTGGCTCATTCATAAATTGTCTTTCTTTTTTTTTTTTTTTTTTGAGATGGAGTTTCGCTCCTGTTGCCCAGGCTGGAGTGCAGTGGTGCGATCTCGGCTCACTGCAACCTCTGCCCCACAAGTTCAAGCAATTCTCTTGCCTCAGCCTCCCAAGTAGCTGGGATTACAGGCACCTGCCACCACGACCAGCTAATTTTTTTGTATTTTCAGTAGAGATGGGGTTTCACCATGTTGGCAAGACTGGTCTCGAACTCCAGACCTCAGGTGATCCACCTGGCTCGTCCTCTCAAAGTGCTGGGATTACAGCCATGAGCCACTGCACCGGCCTTTTTGTTTTGTTTTTTTTTTTTTTTGGATGGAGTCTTTCTCTGTTGCCCAGGCTGGAGTGCAGTGGCACAATCTCGGCTCACTGCAACCTCTGTCTCCCGGGTTCAAGCAATTCTTCTACCTCAGCCTCCCGAGTAGCTGGGATTACAGGCGTGCACCACCATACCCAGCTAATTTTTGTAATTTTGGTAGAGATGCGGTTTCAGCATATTGTCCAGGCTGGTCTTGAACTCCTGACCTTGTGATCCGTCCACCTTAGCCTCTCAAACTGCTGGGATTACAGGTGTGAGCCACTGTGCCAAATTGTCTATTTTATCATAATTACATTTATGAATGTTAAGTAAGATACAAAATACAAAAATAAAAAGGAAGGGACTGAACAACAACAAAAAGAATGATTAGAAGGAGGCTGGTTTCTGTCAAGCGGGTCCAGGCCAGATGCTGGGGCCTCCACGGGCCCTTCTCCATGGAAGGACTGAACCCTAACCCCTCCCTGCTGGGACTGTGGAGCCAGGAAGCTTTTCATAACAGGCCCAGTGATTGGTGCCCATGGAGGCTGGAGCAAAAAACCTTCATGGGCCGGGCGTGGTGACTCACACCTGTAATCTCAGCACTTTGGGAGGCCGAGGTGGGCGGATCACCTGAGGTCAGGAGTTCGAGACCAGCCTGGCTAACATGGTGAAACCCTGTCTCTACTAAAAATCCAAAAATTGGCTGGGCATGGTGGGATGCATCTGTAATCCCAGCTACTCGGGAGGCTGAGGCAGGAGAATCACGAACCCAGGAGGCGGCCAAGATCACACCACTGCACTCCAGCCCGGGCAAGAGAGTGAGACTCCATCTCAAAAATTAAAATAAAATTTTTAAACTTTCATGGGATGAGCAGAGACAGCCCTGTTCACCCGTTCTTATTGAATTTTGTGTCTTAGTTTTTTATTCCAAAAGCATAATGTCCACATCCATTTCATTCTAAGACACTTTGAGGATTTGTTTGTGTCAGGAGCGCTTAGGGCCAGGAGGTTTGGTTCCTCTTCAAAACACTGAGGGAATGTGGACTCGCTGCAGATGAGATTCGGGCCAAGCAGCTCTGACCCGGGGGACACAGGCCACGCAGTCCCAGCACCCCACAGAGCCAGCGGCGGGCATGGGTCCCAGGGATGGGGGCAGACGCCGCATCCACCTTGGGTCCCGGGGATGGGGGCAGACGCCATATCCACCTTGTCGCCCTCTCACAGTCAAGGGCTAGAGAGCAGAACCCAGAATTGGGGGCCACACTGGGTCCCCCAGCCTGTAGGTTGGCATGGGGCTTCCTTGGGGACTAAGGGAGGCCCAGAGGTGAAAGCCAAGAAATAGCCTCCCTCTCTTGTCCTCTTCCACCCTAACTGACCCCTTGGCTCCCAGCCCAGGCAGGCACCCAGGCAGAGTAAGAGCTGGACATGTGCAAGAGAGAAGGAACATCCAGGCTGCATCTCCCATGCTGACAGCTGACAGGAAGCCAGACCGAAGATCAAGAAGGGGGCACCCTAGTTTCCCCAAACCCACATGGCAAATAACTGCAGGCCTTCTGCAGGAAATGTCATGAAAGGAAGCTGACCCGCAGAATCATCGGCTGGTATAATAACTGCCTTCCTGTGAGCCACTGCTAAAATTCTGCCGCTCTTCCTGTCTTTAAGCCACACGAGCATTACCTTCTAAGCCAAGGGAAGAGTTTGCTGTATCAGGAAAATGTGTTGCGACATCATTCTCAGGATTAACGTGTCTCTTTGCTTTAGATCTTTATTTATCTTTCTGCCAGGTGACCAAAGTAGGACCTGAAGAATTATCCTCATGGCCTATCTCAAAATAAAAAACAGGTGACTGAGCTGAGTGGGGTGGTGCAGCCCTGTAATCCCAGCTACTCAGGATACCATGGCAGGAGCAATGCTTGCGTCCAGGAGTTTGAGATCAGCCTGGGCAATACAGCGAGCCCACGTCTCTAAAAATAAAAATAAGTTACTGGGGAGAATGAATGAGTGGCTCATCCTGTGTTTTGCTGAGGGTTTTAGATGACCCCCACTTCTCAGAACCTGGCTCTGAGATCAGTCATCCCCATAACCAGCCCATGACCGTCTCTGCGGTAGGGTGAGCTGGCCTTTGGGTGGCTTTTGGGGAAACTGCCTTTAGCTCTACGTGCCACAAGGATTTGTAAAAGCAGCTCCCAAGCAAAACCCGAGAGCAAAACTTGAGGCTCCACAGAAGATGCACGACCAACGCCCTGTTCCAGGTACACGTAAGGCCAGGCCAGGGTCTCCCATGTCCCCCTACTCGCCAGACCTACACAGAAGATAGGGCCATGGCCATGGAAGTGGCATCCAGACATCGAGTCCTGTGGAAGGCAGGAGTCAGGGTGGCCCCATCTCTCCAGCAGGGAGGAGGCCACTGGGGTCCTGGCTGCAAAGGGGCCAAGGCCCCTCCACCTGGAGACGCCTTCAGTGCTCATTTCAGCAGCCTCGTCTAGGGCTCCTCCACCTTCAGTGTGTGCCTCAGTCCCCTTGGAATCTTGTTAAAATGCAGATTCTGCCTCGGTAGTTTTGGGGTGGGGCCTCAGGTTCAGCCTCCCTGTGTCCCAGTCAACAGTTAGGGCTACCATACTTAGTAGCAAGCCATCTGCTCATAGGTAAGGGGTCAGTGGCTAAGGAGGACCAGTCAGGCCGGATGCAGCTGGGATATTTCTCCTCATCGAGATTCACGGAATGAATAATGATAGCTAACACCAAGAAAGCACAACCACCGCTCTACACCCTTTACATGAACTCATTTAATCTTCAAATCCGCCCCAAGAACAGGTGACTAATATTATCCTATTTGCAGATGAGAAAACCAAGCACAGAGAGGTCAGGAGACTCACCTAGGGTGGTGAGTAGCAAGCCGGGATTTGAACCCAGGCCATCTGGCTCTGGAGTTGTGGGTCTTGACAGATCCCGGCACTTCTGTACACTGGGGCTGTATAATGTGAGCAGTTGCGCAAGACTGAGGATGGGGTGTGTTGTCTCGGCCGGGCTGAGACAAATATGTCTGTGATCTATTATCAGAATCTTTTCAAACTATGATGAGCTCTCCAAAGTTTGTTTCAGAATACTGTAAGCCTTCCCCCTCACCAGGCTTGGCCCAGAAAATACCTTTTATTGTCAAATGACTTCAAAGCTTGTTTGTATTTTAATAGAAGCTTAGTTTCTTAGGAATTCTGAAACAGTGTTTAAAATAATCAGTGTGGGCTTCAGGAATTTTATCTTGAACTTCCTCACTCTGGGGGACAGGCTGTATTCATGTGCTTCAAACGTTGTTGATCTGTCTTGTCTCAGTTTGTGGGGAAACGGGGCTGTGTTAACCTCTCGTTTGTTCTGTTTGATCCATGGCCGTGCGTGGTCACAGGAGGAAGTCGTGGTGGTGGGGCTGATCGCTGGTTCAAGGATCAGAATAAGAAGGTTCCAGTCCTGTTCTGTCTCCAGTTCGCTGTGTGGCCTGATCGGCTCATAGTCCTTCTCGGGGCCTCAGTTTCCCCATCTGTACCATGAAAGTTCTGGCCAGAGGCTCCGAAGTGCTGGGCGTGGTGCGTTGTTTTTGAGGGGGTCTTGCTCTTTGTCAGGGTCTCCCCAACAGCTGCCGATTTTCTGCATGATTTCCATGCCGAAGGGTGACTGATTCCAGCAAAGCAAGGAGCGCCCAGTGAAGGCCCAGATGAAGGTGAGAAATTCATGGATGAACAAGTGTTGACAGAGATCCGGGCTTCCTCTCGGTGGTTCTGGGTCCCTTCAACTTGTTCCCAGCACTCATCTTTCCTCATGTGGCCCAAGCACCTTGATATTTTATAACCTGCTTGACTTCTTCCAGTTCCGACTTCTAGCCCCTTGCTAGATTCCCTCACCATCTCCCTGCTGCCCACCCCGCCGAGTCCACACTTCTTACCAGGCTCCCAAGCCCCACGTGTTCTGCGGACCTCCCCAGAGGCCTCCTCGCCCCCCGGCCTGAGCAGCCTCTCTAACCGCATTTTCCTTCTTGCCCCCCGGGGTTCCCTGCCAGCCGGCCCACTGCTTGGGGTGCCCGTCCTCCCTTGCTTGACCAGTAAACTCTGACTCATCCTTCAAGACCCTCCTTGTGAAACCACCTTCGCGAAAACCATAACAAAATTATGACAGTGAACGAGACCAGACCTATCTGACCCCATCTTTCTTCTAACCTCGAAACTGTCCTTGTTCATTCCTGGGCGTAAGCTGAACTCTCTTTGGGAAGGGATTTAGTGTATAGTTTATATAAGAGCCCTTCCTAGAAGGCTAAACTGTTCTTATAAAACAAATGAGAGGCCACCAGCCAGCACGTCAAGATGAGAGCGGCTGGAATTCTAAATATTCCCAGCCATTATTCTGGAGGCCATAAGATTTGCAGCTTCCCCAGTGAGTCTTGAAGGTAACGTCACTCCAGGAGCTGACTCAGCAGAAACGGACAGTTTCCATTCCCCGTGATTTTTTTTTTTTTTGACATGGAGTCTCCCTCTGTTGCCCAGGCTGCAGCACAGTGACACAATCTCGGCTCACTGCAACCTCTGCCTCCCAGGTTCAAGCGATTCTCCTGCCTCAGCCTCCTGAGTAGCTGGAATTACAGGCACATGCCACCACGCCCAGTTCATTTTTGTATTTTTAGTAGAGACAGGGTTTCACCATGTTGGCCAGGCTGGTCTTGAACTCCTGACCTCAGGTGATCGCCCGCCTCGGCCTCCCACAGTGCTGGGGTTACAGATGTGAGCCACCGCACCCCGCCAGTGATTCCCTGTGATTTCACCCCCAGCCAACCAGTCAGCACTCCGATTCGTGGGCCCCCTACCTACCAGATTATCCTTAAAAACTCTGATCCCAAGTTTTCCAGGAGACTGATTTGAGTAATAATAAAACTCCGGTCTCCCGCACAGCCAGCTCTGGGTGAATTTCTCTTTCTCTATTGTAACTGCCCTGTCTTGATAAATCAGCTCTGTCTAGACAGTGGGCAAGGTGAACCCCTTGGGCGGTTACACTTGGAGAAGGGTTTTCCAAGGAGCCTTTTATGGTCCATCCTGGTAAAGCAAGTCACCCATCATTTTTGCTTCCACTGGATCTGATGCTGATCACCGTGATTTCAGATCCACCATTTTATTCATTTGGATGTGTTCAGCTGCAAGTAACAGACCACCTCACTAACAGTGGCTTAAGCAATAGAGACATTTAATTATCTCTCAGGGCTGGGTGCAGTGGCTCACGCCTGTAATCTCAGCACTTTGGGAGGCCGAGGCAGGCAGATCACACGAGGTCAGGAGTTCGAGACCAGCCTGGCCAACGTGGTGAAACCCCGTCTCTACTAAAAATACAAAAATTGGCCAGATGTGGGAGTGCGCACCTGTAATCCCAGCTACTCGGGAGGCTGAGGCAGGAGAATCGCTTGAACCTGGGAGGTGGAGGTTGCAGTGAGCTGAGATCGCGCCACTGCACTCCAGCCTGGCGACAGAGTGAGACTCCATCTTAAAAAAGAATAATAATCCTCTCTGGGCCATCTGGCAGTGGCCCCATTAGGGTTAGTTCTTCAAGGACCTAGGACCTTTCCCTTCTATTATCCTTAGTGTGCTGGGTGTGTCTTGCCTCATGGCAACCAGACAGTGGCTGCAGCCTCAAGCATCACATCCTCACACCTCAGCATCCAAGAAGGAAGAAAGGCAGTGGGGGAAAGCACCTTTTATTCATGAGTGTATCTTTTTTTAGATGGAAAATCCTTGCTGTGAAGCACCCAGTAGAGATTTCCTTATGTATAATTAATTGGCCAGTGCCAAGTCATGGGCCCACCAACCAAGACTAATCACTGACAAGGGGAATAGGATTGCATGATTAATTTCAACCAATCACGGGTCATCCCCTGTGGCTAGGTACATTCAGGCTTCTGTGGTCAAGAAATAAGAGAAATGAACTTTGGGTAGTTCACTCGGCTCCATTGAGGTCCACGGACCAACAGCATTGGCATCAGCTGAGAATTTGCTAGAAATGCAGACTCTCAGGCCCCACCTTGCACCCAGTGAATCAGAATCTGCATTTGAACAAGATCCTCCAGGTGATTCATGCTCACCCGTAGTCTAAGAAGTGCTGTGGTTACCCAAGTCAAATTTTAAGTGCTGGTGCTTTTTTTTTTTTTGGTGGAGTCTCACTCTTGTCACCCAGGCTGGAGTGCAGTGGTCCCTATAGAGAGTAGGAATTATGTCTTATTGATCTCTATAGGGAGCTTAGCATAATAGGTTCTCCACAAAGCTGCTTAAATAGATGAGGAATGACTTCCTGAGTGTGGACTCCTATACCTACTCTTGGCCTCTTTTCCTACCCTTGGTATCTATCCCTGTACTTCATTGTTCTAATCAATCTATTTATTTATTTATTTGTTTTTGAGACGGAATTTCACTCTTGTTGCCCAGGCTGGAGTGCAATGGCGCAATCTTGGCTCACCACAACCTCCGCCTCCCGGTTCGAGTGATTCTCCTACATCAGCCTCCCGAGTAGCTGGGATTACAGGCATGCACCACCATGCCCGGCTAATTTTTGGTATTTTTAGTAGAGATGGGGTTTCTTCATGTTGGTCAGGCTGGTCTCAAACTCCCGACCTCAGGTGATCCACCTGCCTCTGCCTCCCAAAGTGCTGGGATTACAGGTGTGAGCCACCGTGCCTGGACTATTTATTTTATTGTATTTATTTTATTTTATTTTAATTTTGAGATGGGGTCGCACTCTTTCACCCAGGCTGGAGTGCAAGGGTGTGATCACAGCTCACTGCAGCCTCAACCTCCTGGGCTCAAGCGTTCCTCCTACCTCAGCCTCTGGAGTAGCTAGGACCACAGGTGTGAGCAAACCACATCCAGCTAATTATTTATTTTTAAATTCTTTTTATTTTTTTGTAGAGATGGGGTCTCACTTTCTTGCCCAGGCTTGTCTAAAACTCTTGTGCTCAAGTGCTTCTCCCACCTTGGCCTCTCAAAGCGCTGGGCTTACGGCGTGAGCCACTGCACTCGGCCTATCCCTGCACTTTATTACAGGCTCCAATTTTCTTTCTTTCTTATTTTATTTTATTTTTTTTCAGATGGAGTCTCACTCTGTCGCCCAGGCTGGAGTGCAGTGGCATGATCTTGGCTCACCACAACCTCCACCTCCTGGGTTCAACGGATTCTCCTGCCTCAGCCTCCTGAGTAGCTGGAACTACAGGCGCACGCCACCATGCTGGGCTAATTTTTGTATTTTTACTAGAGTCGGGGTTTCTCTATGTTGGCCAGGCTGGTCTTGAACTCCTGACTTTGTGATCCGCCCACCTCAGCCTCCCAAAGTGCTGAGATTACAGGCATGAGTCACCGCGCCCGGCCTAGATGCTCCAATTTTCACTTCTTGACCTGACCAGGCACCTTTAAATGTCCACACTCAAGACCTGACTCTCTCAAGTGCCTGAAGTCAAAGACATCTTTTGTCCTTAAAAAACAAAATTCTTCCCATAATCTGCAGTCATGAAAGGTCCTGGTGGTCTGGACACGTCCTTGCTGTTGATAGTCCTGTTGTATGTGTAGCTTTTGTTGGAAGGTCCTGGCGGTCTGGACATGTACTTGCTGTTGACAGTCCTGTTGTATGTGTAGCTTTTGTTGTGAGCTGCCTCAAATGCTTTTTTGGAAGTAGGTGTGGTAAAAATAATAAATAAATGAGTGAATATCTGGAAGTGTGGCTGTTTGTATTTAATCATGGGAGAATGTGGTTGCCTCTACAATAAGTCCCTCTGGCTAAGAGTAAACAGGATGGCCCGGCCCCTGTCTAGAATCTAAAAGCTGCAGGCTGATACAGAGGACGGGTGGGGTAGGGGCTGGTTTGGAACTCAGCCTTCCTTTTTGGTGCAGCTTGCTGGTTGCATAGCAGGTGGGTTTCAGAGAGGAAAAGGTCTGAGGCCTCGTCACTACCATCAGAGCAACTGTCTGTGTGATGAAAGGATCCCTCTGCCTGGGCCTCAGTTTCCCCAAGCGCATAACAAGGAATTTGGGTTAGATTGCCTCAAAAGGCCCTTTGAACTTGGCTGATGTGTGTGTTTTGGGGGAGAGGGTCTGTGAGGTGCTTCCCAAAGTGAGGGTGGGGCTGACCATGCAGGGCAGGGGGGACAGGTAATGGCACCCTGACCACTTTCCTTCTCAACCACCTGAAGCCGTGGCCCTCTCACAGGAGCTGGGAAGGAGCTGACGAGAGGGTTCACTGGCCCCCCTGCCATAAAAGGATGCAGTTCCCACTCTTAAGGCTGTTCTTTCCTGGGCAGGAGGCTCAGCAACAGAGAGCTCCTGACGCCCCTGCTCTGTGCTTTTGGCTTGGGGGACGGTCCCCTCTGTGCTCCAAGGGGATTCAGTGGCCAGCCTCTTCCCCACCCGGCCTCAACCAGGACAGGGCAGGCAGAGGGAGGAAAAGGGTGCAAAAGTGGGGTGCTTGGGGCACAGACAACCCTCAGGTGCCTGGGGGATCCGAGGGGACTCCTAAGTGATGAGAAAGCAGCAGGGGAGGCCCCCCCCAGTGCCCTGGTGGAGGAGAAGAGGGGCTCACATTTGCTGTGCTGCCCAGGCTGTAGTGCAGCAGTATAACCACAGCTCACTGCGGCCTCCATCTCCCAGACTCAAGTGATCCTCCAGCCTCAGCCTCCTGAGTTGCTGGGACTACAGGCATGTGCCAAGATGCCTGGTTAATTTTTTATTTTAAATGGAGATGGGGTCTTGCTATCTTGCCCAGGCTGGTCTCAAACTCCTGGGCTCAAGCGATTCCCCAACCTCAGCTTCCCAAAGTGCTGGGATTGCAGGCATGAGCACCATGCCCACAGCACTGCTGGCTTTGAAGATGAAGAAGGGAGCGACAAGCCAAGGGATGCAGGTGATTGACTGCCTGTAATTAGCGCGGCGGCTCACCCCTGCCATTGCCTGTTGTCCCCGTCCTCTGTAGCCCTCTTGGCTTCTGTATCACTGTCACGCGTAGCAGGGCCAGGCTTGCTGAACTGAACCGAAGCAAGAAGAGAAGGGAAGGGGTGTGGGAAGCGTCCATCGTATGGCTCCGTGTCCTCCTCCCAGGCCTCGCCTGGCCTCGCCTCACCTCACCTCGGGCAGCAGCTCGACATGTGGGATTTCAGGACTAAGCCTGAAGATCAGCCAGAAGCAAGCTCCTCACCCCCTGACCTGGCCTTTCCCTTCCCCGAGGCTTCGTGGCCACAGTCCTAGAAGATGGAGACATGCTTTGGACTAGAGTCCGGGAGTCAGGGCCCTTCACCATTTTTTTTTTTTTTTTTTTGAGAGAGGATGTCACTATGTTGCCCAGGCTGGCCTTGAACTCCTGGGCTCAAGGGATCTTCCCACTCAGCCTCTCGAATAGTTGGGGCAACCAGTGCCCACGACCACACCACCTCCGTCGCTCTTCTTGAATGTCCTGGAATCCTGGTCTGAACTGAGCGGTTGGCTGAACTTTCCTCTCTTTTTGCCTCTCTCCAGGCTGAGAGATGAGCCCTGCTAAGGAGCAGATTGCTCAGTTATAGAATACTTACAGCTTGTGTTGTAGAGGACAGTTTATAAAGCCCCTTCTGCTTATTTCATGTAGTTGCTGCCAGTCAGCAAGATGGACGCCACAATCATCATCTCCAAGTCACAGCTGAGACAACCAAGGCTCCAGGCCGGGCGTGGTGGCTCACACCTGTGATCCCAGCACTTTGGGAGGCCAAGGCGGGTGGATCACGAGGTCAGGAGATCGAGACCAGCCTGGCTAACATGCTTAAACCCCATCTCTACTAAAAATACAAAAAATTAGCCGGGCGTGGTGGCGGGCGCCTGTAGTCCCAGCTACTTAGGAGGTTGAGGCAGGAGAATGGTGTGAACCCGGGAGGTGGAGCTTGCAGTGAGCCGAGATCGCGCCACTGCACTCCAGCCTGGGAGACAGAGCGAGACTCCATCTCAAAAAAAAAAAAAAAAAGAAAAAGAAAACCAAGGCTCTGAGAGATCTCAGAAAACCAAGGCTCAGAGAGATCTACATTCTGTTGTTGCTGTAACAACTTAACACAAATCGAGCATCTTAAAACCACACAAATGGGGTGGGCACAGTGGCTCATGCCTGTAATCCCAGCACTTTGGGAGGCTGAGGCTGGTGGATCATTTGAGGTCAGGAATTCAAGACCAGCCTGGCCAACCTGGAAAAACCCCATCTCTACTAAAAATACAAAAATTAGCTAGGTGTGGTGGCAGATGCCTGTAGTGCAGTTACTCGGGTGGCTGAGGCAGGAGAATCGCTTGAACCCGGGAGGCAGAGGTTGCAGTGAGCTGAGATTGCGCCACTGCACTCCAGCCTGGGGGACAAGAGCAAAACTCCGTCTCAAACAAAACAAAACAAAACAAAAAACCCCACAAATGTATTAGGTCACAGTTCTGTGGGTGAGAGGTTCAGGCACAGCACGGCTCACTGCCTTACAAGACCAAAATCAAGGTATAGGCCAGGCTGCCTGCCTTTCTGGAGGTTCTGAGCCTGAGCATGTATCTGCTTCCAGTCCTGTGCGGGCTACTGGCAGAATTCAGGTGCATGTGGTGTGGGAAGAAGGGCTTGCTTCCTGCTGGCTGCCACCTGGGGGCCTTTCTCAGCTTCTGGAGGCCACCTGCAGCCCTTGGCTTGTGGCTCTGTTCCTTCGTCTTCAAAGCCAGTGATGGCGGTTCCTGCTCATGCTTCCAAGCTCTCTGGCATCCTTTGTGTCTTACGTCCCTTCTGCCTTTATCCAGAGCGAGTTTTCCACTTTTGAGGGCTCCTGTGATTAGATGGGTCCACTGGGATAACCAAGGATATAACCTCACTCACATTTGCAGAGTCCACTTTGCTGTATGGTATGACACAGTCACAAGTTCTGGGAATTAGGGCACGGACATCCCTGGGGACCATGATTCTGCCTGCCACAGAGCAGCTTCCAAACCTGTCGCCGAGCTCATAAGTGGCAGAGGTGGAAGCTGAAGACCCTCTGGCTACTGAGCTCTTTCCACCACATCCCTGCTGCTTTGGGCCATCATTTATGTCAACCCAGCTGAGCCCAGGAAGAAGATCATCTCGAGAGAGTATTTCTGCAGGCCCTCGGTCACCCAGACTGGCTCCTCACCCCCTACGACTGTCCCAGAAGTTCTCTGGAAGTCAAAACTAATTGACGCAAGATGGGGCTAAGGCAAGTCGAGGCGTCTCTGCCTGTTTCTATCGTAGAAGCCTCCAGGAAGGCCTCACATCGCCGGTATATCTCCTGTGCACACGCAGAGTCCTCTCCCGTCCAGACTGGGCAGAGTGATGGAATGAGCTGGAGATTCCAAAAGAAACGAGGATCCCTGAGTGTGGCAGATGCGACCCCTCCAATGTCTGCCTCTGGTCTGCAGTAAAAGTATATTTATTCCTTCCCATCAGGAATTTCCCCCATAAGCAGATTGGATGCTAAATACCTTTCATTCATTTACGATTCATTCACTCATGATCGTACCTCTGCTTTGTGTGGGGCACATTCTAGACACTCCAGATCTATCAGTGAACAGAAGAGAGAGGCCTCATGGAGCCTGCATTCTGGTTGTGGCAGGGAGGGGGTTGACAGTCATAAATAAACACAATATATGAGTTAATTATATCATATGTTAGAAGGTAATAAGAGCTATTAAAAAAAAAAACAGGATGACAGGTTACGGGGATCAGGAGTGCTGCTGGGAATGCAGACTGCAGTGTTAAACATGGGGGACCGGCCGGGCGCGGTGGCTCACGCCTGTAGTCCCAGCACTTTGGGAGGCCGAGGCAGGCGGATCGCCTGAGGTCAGGAGTTCGAGACCAGCCTGGCCAACATGGTGAAACCCCATCTCTACTAAAAATACAAAAAATTAGCCGGGTGTGGTGGTGCATGCCTGTAATCCCAGCTACTCAGGAGGCTGAGGGAGGAGAATCGCTTGAACCCGAGAGGTGGAGGTTACAGTGAGCCAATATCACACCATTGCACTCCAGCCTGGGTGACAAGAGCGAGACTCTGTCTCAAAAAATATATATACATATATGGGGGATAAGGTGTGTTTCACTGAGAAGATGAGGTTTGAACAAAAACTTGAAGGAGAGATGTAGTGAAATGGATACTTGAGGTGGGAGCATTCCACAGAGGGGGCAGCCATGCAAAGTCCCTGAGGCAGAAGCATGCTTGATATATTGAAGGAACAGCCAGGAGCCCAGTGGCATTGGAGAGCACGGCCGCTGTAAGGACTTGGTTTGAGTGGAACAGGAAACCCAGGTGGGGCTTTGAATGAAGCAATGACTTGTAAAAAGTTCTTGAGTTTCCACGGAATGCTCGTGCAGGGGGCAGTCGGAGCATCCTGGTCCTGAGGATTATGCTGATAAACCACAGGCAAGGCGGATGGCTGGCTGGGCCGGGTGGAGGCCTTCTGGAATGTAGCCTTGGGAGGAATGTGGACGCTGAGGCAGGTGGGCCCTGGCCTCGGGCCAGCTCAGTAGATGAGGGAGTGGTTGCCGGGCCATGCGGATTGGCCTGATATCTTAAGCCAACTGGATGAGGACAGAGATTGATGCTCTGCAGGGTCTCACAAGCTGAGCCACAGAAACACCCCGGCATCCAAGCCAGGAGGTGGGAATGACCTGCTCCCACATCAGAGAATCAGCAACAAGTCAAGCTTCGTGAGGGGGAGTCCAGGTGAAACCACGTAGGTTTCAGTATAAGTTACCAGCTACGAAGCCAAGCAAAATCGTGATTGTCCCGGTGGAGCTTTAAGTGAGGGAGACCCTGAGGGGTTTGTGTAGATTACTCTGGACATTAACAGGCCCTGCTGGATGGAAGTGGCACAGGGCCAGCTATGTCCAGCGTAAGATGTGGTAGAGGCGTTGCCGTTTCCTTCGTCCCAGGTGCTGTCTTGATTACGTTGATCCACAAAAACCACAATTACAGCGGCTTTCGGAGTTTCTTTTTCTTTCTTTTGTAGAGACGGGGTCTTGCCATGTTGCCTAGGCTGGTCTCCAACTCTTGGGCTCAAGAGATCCTCCCACCTTGGCCTCCGAAAGTGCTGGGATTCCAGGCGTGAGCCACCATGCCCGGCTCTTGAGTTCCAACCCCAGCTTTCTGTCTTGCCCCTCCAAGCGCCCTTGCCCACGGGCAACTCTTTTTGTGTTCCGCCGATAAGAAGCTCTTCTTCCCTGAGGGTTTCAGGACAGAGCACACTGGGGAGAAGATACCTGTGTCTCTCTAGTGGGCAGCTGCCCCAGTCAGCGGTGTCTGGCGGGGCTGAAGCCCTGCCTGGGGAGCAGGGAGCTGGACCCAACAGATGAACCTCCTGGGAAGCTGCATTCTTGATGGTGAATGAAGAGATCAGAACCTCACCGGGAGGGAACAGGCAATGCCAATGACACCTACATCTACGGCTTGAAGCGCAGAGAGAAAAGCATAGAAGAAAATAGACTAAAACGTGACCAAGTTATATTTCCAGGGTGGGGGTTTATTGGTAATATTTTTCCTTCCTTATAATTCATATGTATTCCAAGTATATGTTTTGCATATCTCTCAAGTGCTCTGTAATGAGAGGAAAACAATGAAATTATTATATTTATAATTATAGTGGCAGAAAATGTAACTTGGTTTAAAGAAGAACTCCCTGAATGGGGATTGACAAAAAAGGGGTTGCCGGCCAGGCACAGTGGCTCACGCCTGTGATCCCAGCCCTTTGGGAGGCTGAGATGAGAGACCGCTTGAGGCCGGAGTTGGAGACCAGCTGGGACAACACAGTAGACTCTGTCTCTCCCTCTCTCTTTTTTTTAAATGGAGTCTCTCTTTATTACCCAGGCTCGAGGGCACTGGCACAATCTCGGCCCACTGCAACCTCCATCTGCCAGGACCAAGCGATTCTCCTGCCTCAGCCTCCCGAGTAGCTGCGATTACAGGCGCACATCACCACATCTGGCTGATTTTTGTATTTTTAGTAGAGATGGGCCTTCACCATGTTGGCCAGGCTGGTCGTGAACTTTTGACCTCAAGTGATCTGCCTGCCTCAGCCTCCCAAAGTGCTGGGATTACAGGTGTGAGCCACCGTGTCTGGCCCATTTTTATCTATTTATTTATTTTTATTATTTATTTATTTATTTATTGAGACGGACTTTTGCTCTTGTTGCCCAGGCTGGAGTGCAATGGCGCCGACCTTGGCTCACTGCAACCTCCACCTCCTGGGTTCATGGATTCTCCTGCCTCAGCCTACCGAGTAGCTGGGATTACAGGTGCACATCACCACATCTGGCTGATTTTTGTATTTTTAGTAGAGATTGGGTTTCACCATGTTGGCCAGGCTGGTCGTGAACTTTTGACCTCAAGTGATCTGCCTGCTTCAGCCTCCCAAAGTGCTGGGATTACAGGTGTGAGCCACCGTGCCTGGCCCAGACCATGTCTCTGTAATTTTTTTTTTTAAAAGGATTCTTCAGTGAGGAGGCTCTGCCACCTCTCCATCCTTGAGAGGGACACACACTCCCGTGCCTGGGAGGACTGGCACATGCTTAGTGGCCTGGGGTAGAATGGTTGATCTCTCTTTAAAATTATTTTACTTTATTTTATTTTTTTAGAGACAAGGTCTCACTATGTTGCCAAGGCTGGTCTCGAACTCCTGGGCTCAAGAGATCCACCCACCTCAGCCTCCCAGAGTGCTGGGATTACAGGCATGAGCCACAGTGCCTGGCCCATTTTTATCTATTTATTTTTATTATTTATTTATTTATTGAGATGGACTTTTGCTGTTGTCGCCCAGGCTGGAGTGCAATGGCGCCAACCTCAGCTCACTGCAACCTCCACCTCCTGGGTTCATGGATTCTCCTGCCTCAGCCTCCGGAGTAGCTGGGATTACAGGTGTGTGCCATGCCCAGCTGATTTTTATACTTTTAGTAGAGGCAGGGTTTTACCATACTGGTCAGGCTGGTCTCAAACTCCTGAACTCTGGAGATCCACCTGTCTCGGCCTCCCAAAGAGCTGGGATTTTCTACAGGCGTGAGCCACTGTGCCCGGCCATTTTTTAATGTTTCTATAGAGTCAGGGTCTCACTGTGTTGCCCAGGCTGGTCTCAAACTTCTGGGCTCAGGCGATCCTCCTGCCTTGGCCTCCGAAAGTGTTGGGATTAGAGGCGTGAGCCACTGCCCCTGGCCAAGTATGTCTATAACTGGGGAAGCCTAAAACCATGAGCCACTGACTCTCTGTTCCCGCAAAGTCCAGACGCTGAAGCTGTGAAGAGTCGGCTGGAATGAGCTCGGAGGCCCCTCCAGCGTGGATTCTCTCGTTTCGGGTTCCCTGTGGGGTCAGGGCTGTGGCCAAGATCTCTCACTCCAGATCCTGTGACTGTGTCCCAGCGCCCTGGTCACTGCTCTTCTGGGTTTGAAGGGTCTTGAGTGTTTTCATGGCCTCTTCTCAATAAAAGTATATTTTCTTCCCTTTCCCAGACTGTCCCAGGAGAGACTTCTCTGCCCTCTTCTCCTTCTGAAACAGTCCTGTGCGTCCCTACTCTGCTCAGCTTCATCCCAATAACTCAGGAAGCAGGAAACACTCAGGGAGGGCTTACTCGGCACTAAGCCCTGGGAAATAGAGGCGAGCAAGACAAGGTCCCCGTCCTCGTGGAACTTACTCATAATGAGGAGAATTTCAAACGGTGAAAAATGTATGCGAAGCACCGGGGAGACAGGACAGCGAGTGGCTGTGCAGAGATACTCTAAATACATGGCCCAGCTCATCCTCTCTGAGCAGGTGACATTGCAATCAAGAATTTCATTTGCTGAGCATGGTGGCCCACACCTGTAATCCTAGCACTTTGGGAGGCTGAGGTGGGAGGATCACTTGAGCCCAGGAGTTCCAGACGAGCCTGGGCAACATGGAGAAACCTTGTCTGTACAAAAGATACAAAAATTAGGCCGGGCACAGTGGCCCATGCCTGTAATCCCAGCACTTTGTGAGGCCAAGGTGGGTGAATCACCTGAAGTCGGGAGTTTGAGACCAGCCTGGCCAACATGGTGAAACCCTGTCTCTACTAAAAATATAAAAATTAGTCGGGTGTGGGGGTGCACGCCTGTAATCCCAGCTACTTGGGAGGCTGAGGCAGGAGAATCGCTTGAATCTGGGAGTCGGAGGTTGCAGTGAGCTGAGATCATGCCACTGCACTCCAGTCTGGGCAACAGAGCGAGACTCTGTCTAAAAAAAAAAAAAATTAGCCGGGCGTGGTCGTGTGCACCTGTACTCCCAGCTGCTCCTGAGGCTGAGGTGGAAGGACTTCCTGAGCCCAGGAGGTCGAGGCTGCAGTAAGCTGTGATCACATCACTGCACTCCAACCTGGGTGACAGTGAGACCTGTCTCAAAAAAAAAAAAAAGGATATTTCATGATACTTCTCTGCTGATGTGTGTCCCTCCCTTTGTCTGATGGGGACTGTGTCTTAGTACGTCTATCTCAGAGGTCACATAGTGCCTGGTACATAAACAGAGCTCACAGATGTGCACTGAGTGCATGGATGGACAGTGAGACCGTTGAGGGGATGGTCCAACCATCCTCTGCACTGTTCAGACCGATAAGGAGCTCTGAGTCCAAGTCCAGAGAGGCAGATTCCTCCCCAGGGCCCCTCGACTTATCACCTAAGAGTGCATAGGAGACCAGAGAGGTTGAAGAGCTTGCCCCACTGCACTGCCAGCTGGACGGCACAGCTCCCTGGCAAGCTCAGCACGGCAGTGAGAAACAGAGGTGGAGGGTAGAGCCTTGAACTTGGCTGTGCTGTCTATGCACTATATGACCTCGGGCAACTCACCCAGCGCTCCAGCTTTGAGAGTTGGGTAACTTGCCCGACTCCCATTGGGCACCTACCTCATTGAGTTCTGTAAGGATTAAATGGAGATAAAATATGTAAAGAACTCAGCAGGGAGGTGGGCTGAGAAAAAGGGAGCAGCCAGCATGTCTGTTTCTGCAGTGCCTCAGGCACCAGGGCCTGCCAGTGGCCGCGGAAATGGAGTTGACCTCACCGGCTCCCTTCCAGTCTCCCAGGCTGCGGGGCAGTGACAGCCCCAAGCAGGAGGCTGGAGGCACAGGCTTCCAAGAAGGAGGAGACGAGGCATGCTGGTACATTTTCCACCTTACTCCAACCCTTCACCCACATCCTGACTTCTTCAAAAGAATTATTGTATAAACAATATAAAGGCATTAAAAAAACTGTAAAGGAAAAACAAACCACCTATGATCTCAGCATTCTAGCCCAACAAGTTGTTTTCTTCCTGTCTAGTTCTTCCAGTTCGTCCAGGCATGTACGTATTTTATTTTGCTGTAGTCAGAGGCATTATTTATTTTTTGCTTGTGTAATATTTTTATCATAAATGTTCGTTCACAATCCTATAGTCTTCATAAGTAGAATTTTTTTTCCCCTTCCGGACAGAGTGTTGCTCTGTTGCCCAGGCTGGAGTGCAATGGCGCAATCTCGGCTCACTGCAACCTCCGCCTCCTGGGTTCAAGTGATTCTCCTGCCTCAGCCTCCCGGTAGCTGGAACTACAGGCGTGCACCACCATGTCCATCTAATTTTTGTATTTTTAGTAGAGACAGGGTTTCGCCATATTGGCCAGGCTGGTCTCAAACTACTGGCCTCAGCTGATACACCTGCCTCGGCTTTCCAAAGTGCTGGGATGACAGGCATGAGCCACCGTGCCTGGCCCATAAGTAGAATTTTTAATGGCGGCCTGATATGCCACCAAGCTGTTGTGCCATCAGTTATTTCTTCATTATTCTCTTGCTGGATATTTTCTTCTTTTTGCTGTTGAAGAACAACATATTTGTACATAGTTTTAATTTATTTACTTACTTATTTTTGAGACGGAGTCTCAGTGTATTGCCCAGGCTGATGTGCAGTGGAGTGATCTCGGCTCACTGCAACCTCCACCTCCTGGGTTCAAGCGATTCTCCGGCTTCAGCCTCCTGAGTAGCTGGGACTACAGACATGTGCCATCACGCCCAGCTAATTTTTGTATTTTTACCAGATAAACGGTTTCACCATGTTGGTCAGGCTGGACTCGAACTTCTGGCCTCAAGCGATCCACCTGTGTTGGCCTCCCAAAGTGCTGGGATTATAGGCGTGAGCCACTGCACCTGGCCCAAAATTCTTTATGGTTACGTTGCTCCCCAGAGTGGAGTAATTTACACTTTTCTAGCAGCATGTGAGTGCCCTCCAACCAACTCGGCATGGGCTTTTGTGCTGTTAATATGGTTGCAGCTTGTCAGTTTCACTGGTACAGCGTGGTGTTATTCACTGTTGAACTTCCTCTCGAATACAATTTAGTTCATATTTTTTGCTCATTATCAGTTTTTGTTTTTGTTTGAGACAGGGTCTGGTTCTGTTGCCAGGATGGAGTGCTATGGTGCGATCTCAGCTCACCGCAGCCTTGATCTCTCAGGCTCAAGTAATCCTCCTACCTTAGCCTCCTGGGTAACTAGGACTACAGGCATGTGTCACCAGGCCTAGCTAATTAAAAAAAAAAAAAAAAAATGTGGCCAGGCATGGTGGCTCACGCCTGTAATCCCAGCACTTTGGGAGGCTGAGGCGGGCAGATCATAAGGTCAGGAGATCGAGACCATCCTGGCCAACATGGTGAAAACCTGTTTCTACTAAAAGTACAAAAATTAGCTGAGCATGGTGGCACGTGCCTATAGTCCCAGCTACTTGGGAGGCTGAGGCAAGAGAATTGCTTGAACCCAGGAGGCAGAGGCTGCAGTGAGCCACGATCACACCACTGCACTCCAGCCTGGTGACAGAGTGAAACTCCATCTCAAAAAAAAAAAAATGTTTAGTAGAGACAAGGCCTCATTATGTTGCCCAGTCTGGCCTCAAACTCCTGGGCTCAAGTTGATCCTCCCACTTCAGCCTCCCAAAGTGCTGGGATTACAGGTCTGAGCTACCATACCTGGCCTAGTTATCAGTCTTATTAGCTCTTTATGAACCTTGTCTTTTGTCATTATTTTCTGCAAGCTTTTCCTCCAGTCTATCTTTTTCTTTTTCAAAATTATATTTTTAAGAAGTTATAAAAGCAATACATGTTTATGGTAGAAAATCTGAAAAATAGAGAAAAAGTAATAAAATATATGCCACCACTTAAAATTAACATTTATTATCCTGTTTGTCTGTCTGTTTTTGAGACAGGGTCTGGCTCTGTCCCCCAAGCTGGAGTGGTGTGAGCGTGGTTCACTGCAGCCTTGATCTCCCGGGCTCAAGCGATCCTCTGGCATGAGCCGCTGTGCCTGGTGTTATTATCCTGTTTCAAAACCAACCATGAAAAGATAATTTGACTCTGTTGGGAAATGAAGATATGGACTGGTTGTTGGATGATACTGAGGAATTTTTGTTAGTTTTGTTGAGGGCGTAATAGCAGGGTAGATGTATGTTTTCAAAATCCCTTATCAGTTTACATGCTTACTGGAGTATTTACAGGAAAATTCATGTGACGTCTTGGATTTGCTTTTAAAAACTCCAGCACACACACAAAAATAAATAAATGATTGGGGAAAATTAGATAAAACCAAATTCGCAGTATTCGTTGATACTAGATCATGGATATATGGGTATTCGTTTCATTGTTCTCTCTACTTTTACGTATATTTGAAGTTTTCTGTGACGAACGTTTAAAAGTTATCTTCTCAGGAGGACTCCCAGGCTTAGCTTGCCTAAAATTCCAATCCCATCTCCTTGGCTGACTTTCATACTCCTCACTCCTGCTTTGTTTCTCCTCCTTGGCATTTCATCACGACCTGCCATGCTAAACGCGTTCTTATGTATCTGGTCATCTTGGCTTCTTACCTCTCCCCAACTGGAATGTGAACTCCATCAGGAAGGAATTTTACTGTTTTCTTCTCTGCCCTTGCTATCAACAGTGCCTGCATATTCAAATCATTATCGCATGAAAAACAAACTCGCTGTTAACATTTTTCTTCGGTCTTTTGTTTTTTTCTGAGACAGGCTCTCACTCTGTCACCCAGGCTGGAGTACAATGGCATGATCTCGGCTCACTGCAGCCTCAACCTCACAGGCTCAAGAGATCCTCCCACCTCAGCCTCCTGAATAGCTGGGATTGTAAGCACACGTCGTAATATTCGGCTAATTTTTATTTTTTGTAAAGACAGGGTGTCACTCTGTTGCCCAGGCAGGAGTGCAGTGGTGCCATCACGGCTCACTGCAGCCTCAACCTCTGAGGCTCAAGTGATCCTCCCACCCCAGCCTCCCACCTCAGACTATAGTCATGGGCCACCATGCTCAGCCAATAAAAACTTTAAAAGACCTTTCTAAACCATCAAGGTTGGAGGCATTAGGGATTTTTGTTGTTACTGCTCATTTCTTTTTTCTTTTTTTTTTTTGAGACAGAGTCTTACCCTGCCCCCTAGGCTGGAATACAGTGGAGCGATGTCGGCTCACTGCAACCTCTGCCTCCCGGGTTCAAGTGATTCTCCTGCCCCAGCCTCCCAAGTAGCTGGGATTACAGGTGCCCACCACCATCCCCGGCTAATTTTTGTATTTTTAGTAGAGACGGGGTTTCACCATGTTGGCCAGGCTGGTCTTGAACTCCCAACCTCAGGTGATCCACCTACCTCAGCGTCCCAAAGTGCTGGGATTACAGGCGTGAGCCACGGCACCCAACCATCATTTCTTAATGAGCATACGTTCACATTTCCAGGCAGTCAACCTTAGTGACTGCTTCACAAACATGAAATATCACACCAATATTTAAAGAAATGAGCAAAACCTGTTTTTAAAAATTTACACGCACCAAAAACGACGTGGAAAACCTAGGCCCGCTTTTAGGATCGCCCTCTAGACAAAACAAATAAGGAAAGGCTGATCTTTGAGGAAAATATCCTATAAAATATACCTGAGGGGAGAAAGCCCCTGTCCTGAAGAAATGGTTAGAGCTATTATACTTCCTTTGTGGTATTTTTATCACTTTTTAAGAGAATCAATCACAGGACTTCAATCTCTAGCCAGCCTGGACACAGATGTGCACGGGCCGACCCGGCAAGGAGCAGGAGGAAAACCCCTCTGCTTCCTGTCCCCGGCTTCTCCCTCTTACTCTCCTGCCCCCCGCCTTGGCCTGTCTAATAGTTCCCCGGGCTGACTCAGTCACCCCGCCAGCCCGTCCTCCTTCACTCAGGCACACACTGTTTCCATGCCTGGGAGCCTGGCTGTCTTGCAGAGCTATAAAAACAGACATCTGCCAGGCACGGTGGCTCACGCCTGTAATCCTAGCACTTTGGGAGGCCGAGATGGGCGGATCACCTGAGGTCAGGAGTTTGAGACCAGCCTGGCTAACATGGTGAAACCCCATTTCTACTAAAAGTACAAAAAACTAGCCTGGCGTGGTGTCATGCGTCTGTAATCCCAGCTACTTGGGAGGCTGAGGCAGGAGAATCCCTTGAACCCGGGAGGCAGAGGTTGCAGTGAACTGAGATCACACCATTGCACTCCAGCCTGGGCAATAAGAGCAAAACTCCATCTCAAAAATAACAAAACAAAACAAAAACAAAAACACTCAGACATCAGGCTGACCGCTGTGGTTCATGCCTATAATCCCAGCGCTTTGGGAGGCTGAGGCAGGGAGGATCCCTTAAGCCCAGGAGTTCAAGATCGGCCTAGGCACCATGGCGAGGCCCGGTCTCTACTAAAAATATGAAAAAATTAGCTAGGTGTGGTGGTGCTTGCCTGTGGTCTCAGCTACTTGGAAGGCTGAGGTGGGAGGATCGCTTGAGCCCAGAAGGCAGACAGAGGTTGCAGCGAGCTGAAATCACACCACTGCACTCCAGCCTCAGCGACAGAGTGAGACTCCAAGTCACAGAAAAACCCAACAAAACACAGACCCCGCCCCCACCTCCTTTGCCCGACTCTGCAGACTCCCACCCTGAAGATCTGGGGGAGGGAAGGAGTTTGTCTTTTTCGAAGCCCTCTGTGGTTTTCGGATGAGCGGATTTAGGGACAGTCTGCACATGTCTTTTACTCCTGCTGTGAACCCCAGAACCCACCACAGTGCCTGGCTGAATTGCACGTGCTTAAATAAATATGGAACAAATGAACCAACTGACCTCTTTTGATGTTCCCAGACATTTTGTGAGGCAGAGAATCAAATGGGTATTATTGTCCCCCTTTGACAGAGGCCCAGAGAGGTGACGGGAATTCCCCAAGGGGGCAGATGGAGGGGCCAGAGGCTGCCTCTGCTACCAGGCTGATTTCCAGAGGCTTAAGGTGGGGGCTGAGTTTAAGGAGGGGAGAAAGGAAAATACATCCCCTTACCTAGTGGGTGGAGAGGAGTAGGGGCAAGGGAGAGAAAAGAGGAAAAGAAAGAAGAGGGGAAAGAGGAAAGAAGAAGGGGAAGGTTAGAGATGCCTAAACTGGAGGAAGACATCAAAATGACAAAGAGCAAGACTGGCCGGGCGCAGTGGCTCATGCCCGTAATCCCAGCACTTTGGGAGGCCAAGGTGGGCGGATCATTTGAGGTCAGGAGTTCAAGACCAGCCTTAGGTGAAACCCTGTTTCTGCTAACAATACAAAAAAATTAGCCAGGCGTGGTGGTACATGCCTGTTATCCCAGCTACTTGGGAGGCTGAGGCAGGAGATTCACTTGACCCCGGGAGGCGGAGGTTGCAGTGAGCCGAGATCATGCCACTGCATTCCAGCCTGGGTGACAGAGTGAGGGTCCTTCGAAAGAAAGAAAAAGAGACAGAGAGTTAGGAAGGAAGGAAGGAAGGAAGGAAGGAAGGAAGGAAGGAAGGAAGGAAGGAAGGAAGGAAGGAAAAGAGAGAAAGAGAGAGGGAGGAAGGGTGGGAAGGGAGGCTAAGAGGGCATTGGGCTGCAAATCCTGTCTCTGGGCAGTGGGTCTGGGCCCCTCGTCCCTGAGTTTGATGCTTGGTTTGGAGTCAGGACTCTGAGCCCAGAGTCCCTGTGGAAAACAAATCCCCCCACGGACTGTGGCCTCTGTCCCACCACCTCCCCGCTGCCCACGGACTGTGGCCTCTGTCCCACCACCTCCCCGTTGCCCACGGACTGTGGCCTCTGTCCTGCAACCTCCCCGCTGCCCACGGACTGTGGCCTCTGTCCCACAGCCTCCCCGCTGCCCACGGACTGTGGCCTCTGTCCCACAGCCTCCCCGCTGCCCACGGACTGTGGCCTCTGTCCCACAGCCTCCCCGCTGCCCACGGACTGTGGCCTCTGTCCCGCAACCTCCCCGCTGCCCAGGTCTGTGTGTGTTTGGACAGCTTGCCCTGCATTTTCAGAACAATTTTTAACTTGTAGGCTGTACCTGTGGAACCAGAATGTCTGGCCAAGACCTGTTACCTAACAGCCTCAGACCATTTGGGTGCCAACAGCAACTGCAGCTCTGCCCAAGGCAGGTGTGGGCTGACCTAGCCAGGGAGGGGGGAAGTGAAAGGAATGGGTCCCTTCCCACTCGGAGGGCGGAGCCCCCATTTCTGGTGAGGGAAAGCTGAGCAGAGTGGATCTAATCTGATTCCTCCACCCAGAAGCCCTTAAAACGCAGCTTTGTTTTAAGCCTTCTTGAAGATTTGGGCTAGATCTAGAAAAGAACCTCACCACGGAGGATGTGCAAAGTAAAACATGTGACCCCGGAGACGGGAAGCTCTTCCCTACCTCCGTAAAGATGATCTCTGATGAGCAGAAATGATCACGCCTGGAGAACAGGGATGGACAGTCCAGCTCCTGAAAGACCCCGTCTGGCTGATGATTCATGGTGCGCCGGGCAGACCCCAGGCCAAGAGACCCCACCCACAGTACCTGAGTCCTCAGCTGAGAACCAGAACAGACCTCAAAACAGGTTTGCAGAATTAAGATGAGGAGCTGAGCTCAACACAGCCTCCGCAGCTCCCCAGGGCGGGCCTGAGCCGAGGGAGGGTCCATGGCCATCAGGGTGCTGGAATGCATGTCACACTGCATTACCCGCATTACAATCCATGCTGCAATGACAGCCCAGAGCCTGGAGAACCCAGAGAGGGTGGGGAGATGGAATCCCGGCGAGCCAGCACTGGCAGGGACCGCCGGAAGCAGCTGGTCCAGCCGCGTGTTTTCCAAGAGGGAAGACTGAGAAGTGAGTCGCCTGCCCACAGTCACAGAGAGGAGGAGGGCAGCGAGGCCGGCAGGTCAGCAGCGAGCAGTTAGTTCGAGGCCTTGAGGGCTTCCACAAACTTCGAAGGGCAAGGATGGGCCGAGCTCTGGAGGCCACCAGGGTAGGTTCGAGGGGAGTGTTCAAGAAGCCTCTTTTTTTTTTGAGACGGAGTCCTGCTCTGTTGCCCAGGCTGGAGTGCAGTGGCGTGATGTCGGCTCACTGCAACCTCTGCCTCCCAGGTTCAAGCGATTCTCTTGCATCAGCCTCCCGAGTGGCTGGGATTACAGACACCTGCCACCACACCCGGCTAATTTTTGTATTTTTAGTAGAGACGGGGTTTCACCATGTTGGCCAGGCTGGTCTCAAACCTTGACCTCAGGTGATCCACCCGCTTTGGCCTCCCAAAGTGTTGGGATGACAGGCCTGAGCCACCACCACAAGCCAAGAAGCCCTTTCTGTAGAGTCCTAGTCCTGGGTCTGCGGCTGAGCCGTGGCTGTGTTCACAGAGCAGAGCGATCAACTGGGCACAGGGATGGACCTCCTGGGGCCAAAATGGCAGCTGACATCTCCACTCTGACCTTTCTCCTCAGGTTTCCAAGGTTACCACCCAACCCTGCCAACTTTCCCACCACGTGAGGAGCAAGACCCCGCCTGCTCACCATCTGCATGTGCAGCCAACAGGCCTCACTGAGCTGCCCTGGGCCACTCCCTCCATTCACACAGTTGGCCCTTCCTCTCCCTGCCTCCCTTCACCTACCCCACGAACTACTTCATCCCTTTGGACCGGCACTGTAGAAGCCCCATTGGTCACATTGACCTCCCAATTATCTCCTCTTTCCCTCTCCCTCTGCTCCTGCCCCAGACCAGCCCCCCAACACTGGCCTGGATACCTGCCACAGCCTCCTCCCTGGTCTCCGGCCTCCCACCTCTGCTCCTCAGGCTCCTCTACACAGCCGGTAACTGCAGAGAGCACCAAAGCACAGTCCTGGCATCTCACTCCCTTAACCCTGGCCACGGCTTCCCAGTGCCTCTAAGATAAAGCACCAACACCTGAGGGCAGCAGGCGAGTCCTCCGGGAGCTAGCTTTCCCCCACCCTCCTGTCACCCTCTGCCCCAGGCTCTGCCCGCGCTGCTGCCCCCTGAACCCACACTTCTGCCTTTCGCTTTCCCTTTCCCTGGGATGCTCTTAAACCCCCTGGCCTACTGGGATATCTTCTCATCTGTTAAGTCTCAACCCAGAGCTTCTTCCTCTGGGAAGCCCTCTTGGGTCTCCTCAGGCACAGGCTGGTGTTTCATCTCTCATGCACCTGCAACAGCCTGCGATTTCCTCTCTCAGAGCTTTTTTTTTTTTTAATTAAAAAAATTTTGGCAGGGAGACAGGATCTCACTATGTGACCCAGGCTGGTCGTGAACTCCTAGCCTCAAGTGATCCTCCTGCCTCGGCCTCCCAAAGTGCCGGGATGACAGGCATGAGCCACTGTGTGTGGCCCTCTCAGCACTTACCACTGAAAGTGCCCTAATACTTCATTCGCCTGCTGTGGGAGGCAGCCTCTAGATGACGCTCAGTAAGCCCCGCCTCTTGGTATTTGCTTTGTAAAACCCTCCTCTTGAATGTGGGCTGGGCTAATTGACTCACTTTTTAATTTTTTTTCAGAGACAGTTTTAAATTTATTTTTCATTCTATTGCCCAGGCTGGAGCACAGTGGCACAATCATAGCTCACTGCAGCCTCAAACTCCTGGGCTCAAGTGATTCTCCCACCTTAGCCTCCCTAGTAGCCAGGAATCCGGGCGCACACCACCACACCTGGCTCTGATTGACAGGCACACACCACCACACCTGGCTCTGATTGATTCACTTCAAACCAGGAGAGTCTGTAACTGCCCACGTGCTCTTCTTGCCCACTGCCCAGTTAGGGCTGATTTATTAAGACAGGGGAATTGCAATAGAGAAAGAGTTTAATACACCTAGAGCCAGCGAAATGGGAGACCAGAGTTTTATTATTACTCAAATCAGCCTGCCCCAAAATTCAGAGGCAAAGGTCTCTTAAGGAGAGTTTGGTGGGCAGGGGGCTAGAGGATGTGTGCTGCTGATTGGTTGGAGGGGCAATCACAGGGGTGTGGAAATTGGCCCTTGTGCTCTGAGGCAGCCTCTGGGTAGTGGCCACAGAGGAGCTGCTGGTCTGGGTGGGGCCTTCCAGTCATCAGTAACCTGAAACCCTGAAAAGAGATCTCAAAAGGCCAATCTTAGGTCTTACAATAGTGATGCTATTTACAGGAGTAATTGGGGGAGTTGCAAATCTTGTGACTTCTGCTGGGAATCATCTCACGGCACCCACATCTTCGTGGAATTCATGTCCCTTTCCTCCTCCTAACCTGTTGGCCTTTGGAATAGTGGCTGGGAATCATCTCACACACATCTTCGTGGAATTCATGCCCCTGTCATCCTCCTAACCCGGTGGCCTTTCATTAGTTTTACGAAGGCAATTTAGTTTTGGAAAGGGCTATTATCATTTAAACTATAAACTACATTTCTCCCAAACTTAGCTTGGCCCACACCTGTGGATGACCAAGGGCACCAGCCTGAACAACATGGTGAAACCCCATCCCTACCAATAACACATAAATTAGCCGGGCATGGTGGCAGGCACCTGTAATCCCAGCTACTCAGGGGGCTGAGGCAGGAGAATCGCTTGAACCTGGGAGGCGGAGGTTGCAGTGAGCCAAGATCACACTACAGCACTCCAGCTTGGGCAACAGAGTGAGACTCCATCTCAAAAAGAAAAACAAACAAAAAACAAAAGCAGTGAATGTGGATCTAAACAAAATCGCGACATAACTAAATGAGGAGGAAGAGGAGGGAAAGTGTTCTGTGTGGTGGGGACAGGGAGAGCAAAAATGAGCTACTTCTTCATCATTCACAGTGAAAACTCAATAGATTTATCTGAGGCTGGGTGCAGTGGCTCACACCTGTAATCCCAGCACTTTGGGAGGCTGAGGCGGGCTGATCACTGGAGTCCAGGAGTTCAAGACCAGCCTGGGCAACATAGGAAGACCCCCATCTCTACAAATAATTTTAAAAATTAGCCAGGTGCCGGGCGCGGTGGCTCACGCTTGTAATCCCAGCACTTTGGGAGGCCAAGGCAGGCGGATCATGAGGTCAGGAGATCGAGACCACGGTGAAACCCCGTCTCTACCAAAAATACAAAAAAAAATTAGCCGGGCATGGTGGCGGGCGCCTGTAGTCCCAGCTACTCGGAGAGGCTGAGGCAGGAGAATGGTGTGAACCCGGGAGACGGAGCTTGCAGTGAGCCGAGATTGCGCCACTGCACTCCAGCCTGGGTGACAGAGCAAGACTCCGTCTCAAAAAAAAAAAAAAAAAATTAGCCAGGTGTGGTGGTGCATGCCCGCGGTCCCAGCTACTCAGAAGGCTGAGGTAGGAGGATACCTGAGCCCCTGGAGGTCGAGGCTGCAGTGAGCTAAGATCACACCACTGCACTCCAGCCTGGGCGACAGACAGAGACCTGTCTGAAAAAAAAAAAAAACAAGAATCATCTGAAAAAATTGACAGTGGTTGCCACTGTAGGGGCCAAGGCCCCATAGAGCTTCCCTGAAAATCATTGACATGAGGCCAACTAATTAATAGAAAAAAGGCATAAAACTAATTTTCATGCACATAGGAAGAGTCAGAGTGCCCAGCCCCAGTGGGGTTCAGAAGCTCATACAGCATCCTGGCAACACAGTTTATGGGAGGCAGGAAAAGAGGGGGATAAAGGATTACTAGGGAAAGTAAATGGATCTAGGAACAGAGATCAGCTTACAGACTATTTTGTGGAAAGTTCTGTTCAAGTTTGGTTACATTCCTGGCTTTACAAATAATTGCTCCTTGTGGGTCTGGATCTTGACCAATTAAAAAACTTCAACTTCTTTGGGGAAAGGTCAGAGAGACCTCGAGGCTTCTTCAGTCCCGTATGTCAAAGCACCATATTCTGGGGTATTGGTTTCTGAGCTCCAGCACCTCTAAGGAGTAGAAAAAGGAACCTGAGTTGCAAAGGACAGGGGTTTTCACACCAAGTAAATTCATAAAACTATGTTCAAGTATAACTCTATTACAAGTTAAAATACAAATCTACCACGGCTGGGCACGGTGGCTCACGCCTGTAATCCCAACACTTCGGGAGGCCGAGGCGGGTGGATCACCTGAGGTCAGGAGTTCGAGACCAGCCTGACCAACATGGAGAAACCCCGTCTCTCCTAAAAATACAAAAATTAGCCAGGCACGGTGGTGTGCACCTGTAATCCCAGCTACTCGGGAGGCTGAGGCAGGGGAATTGCATGAACCTGGGAGATGGAGGTTGAAGTGAGCCGAGATCGCACCACTGCACTCCAGCCTGGGTGACAGAGCGAGACCCCGTCTCAAAAAAAAAAAAAAAAAAAAAAACCTACCACAATGTCTACATATGGAAGGTGCTCCAAAAGTGTGAACCATTAGAATTCCTATGGAATGACGTTTTCGTCAAACAGCTTTTGTTCAGCTTGCAGGTGGATGTTCTGGACTAGGACACGTGATCGCAAACAACAAAGCCTGAACTCAGATGGGGAAAGAATCAGTGGGGATCGTATTGTGTCATGTCCAAGGGGTTCACAGATCAAATTCAGGCATGGCTGGATCCAGGCGTTCACAGGGTGCCAACAGAGATCTTGCTGTCTCCATTTCTTGGCTCCATTCCCTGTGTTGACTTCGCTCTCAAACAGGCTCCTCTCAGACCTTAGCACACTGGCCTCCAGCTGTTGCAGGATTCTATACTGCTGGCTTAGTGCTCCCAACAGAAAAACAGTGTCTCTACCTGGTGGTTGCAACCAAATGCCTCAGATAGACACTGACATGGTTTGGCTCTGTGTCCCCACCCAAATCTCCTGTTGAATCGTAATCCCCAGTGTTGGAGGTGGGGCCTGGTGGGAGGTGGTTGGATCATGGGGTGGATTTCTCATGAATAGTTTGGCACCGTCCTCTTGGTGCTGTTCTCCATAGTGAGTTCTCGAGAGATCTGGCTGTTTGAAAGTGTGTGGCACCACCCCCTCGCTCGCTCTCTCTCGCTTCTGCTCCTGCCGTGTGAAGTGCCTGCTCCCCCTTCGCCTTCTGCCATGATTGGAAGTTTCCTGAGGCCTCCCCGAAAGCCAGGAAGAGGCCAGCGTCATGCTTCCTGTGCAGCCTGCAGAACTGCGAGCCAATTAAACTTCTTCTTCATTTTTTTTTTTTTTTTTGAAACGGAGTTTCGCTCTTGTTGCCCAGGCTGGAGTGCAATGGTTGGGATTACCGGCATGCACCAACATGCCTGGCTAATTTTTGAATTTTTAGTAGAGACGAGGTTTCACCGTGTTGGTCAGACTGGTCTCAAACTCCCAACCTCAGGTGATCTGCCTGCCCCAGCCTCCCAAAGTGTTGGGATTACAGGCATGAGCCACCACATCTGGCCAATTAAAATTCTTTCTTCTTTTCTTTATAAATTACACAGTCTCAGGGTTTTTTTTGTTTTGTTTTGATTTTTGTTTTTTGTTTTTAGACGGAGTCTCGCTCTGTCTCCCAGGCTGGAGTGCAGTGGTGTGATCTCAGTTCACTGCAACCTCCGCCTCCTGGATTCAAGCGATCCTCCTGCCTCGGCCTCCCGAGTAGCTGGGACCACAGTCACACACCACCACGCCTGGCTAATTTTGTATTTTTAATAGAGATAGGGTCTTACCATGTTGGCCAGGATGGTCTCGAACGCCTGACCTCAGGTGACCCACCTGCCTCGGCCTCCCAAAGTGCTGGGATTACAGGCGTGAGCCACTGCACTCAGCCAGTCTCAGGTATCTTTTTACACCAGTGTGAGAACAGACTAATACAGACACTCATTGATCTGGCTTGGGTCACATACCCACCCTCGAACAGATTGCTGTGACCAAAGGAATAGAGCACTCGGATTGGCTAAATCCCAGTCCTAAACCGACCCCTGGAACCACGGACAAAGTGGGAGCAGAGTGTTCTCACAAAGAAAAATATGGGTGCTTTTATTAGAAAGAGAGAAGATGCTGCAAAACCAACGGGTCTCCCCTGTGTCTGAAGACTGAGACTAGGCCAGGCACGATGACTCACACCTGTAATCCCAGCACTTTGTGGGGCCGAGGCAGGCGAATCACTTGAGGTCAGGAGTTCAAGACCAGCCTGGCCAACATGGTGGAACCCCATCTATACTAAAAATACAAAAATTAGCCAGATGTGCTTGTTTGAACTCAGGGAGTGAAGGTTGCAGTGAGCTGAGAGTGCACCACTGCACTCCAGTCTGGGCAACAGAGCAAGACTCTGTCTCAAAAAAAAAAAAAAAAAAAAAGACTGAGACTGCCACTTGCCCTCATCAGCACAGGAGCCGCTAGTTAGGAACCATTCTCCTAGAACAACCACTCCTTGCGCTTCACAAAAGCAGGTCAGTGTTTACAGATGTCCCCTCTTCCCATGTCTTCTCATCTTCAGGGGAAACTGTTGCGGGGAACAAAGGACTGGAGAGATCAATATGGGAAACAGGAGGATGTTTATTTAAGGTGCACTGGCTCAGAGGATTCGTATCCAAAAAGCTGAGCATTGAACAAAGTCAGGGTTTAGCTTATATAGGCCAGCACAAAGGCTGTCAATCATACAGTGGCAGGTTCTGTCATCTACAGCATAACTACTGACTGGGCACAACTTGTGCCCTTGCATAGCAGGTAACCTTGCAGCTGAGGCAAAAGAAAACAGGAACTTACAAATCTGACTAAGTACAAGCATTGGCAAACATGGTCATAATTATGAGTTCAGAGAAGGAGAGGCAGTCAAGGAATCTGGTTTTGGGGTTTTTTTTGTTTTTTAACCATGCTCGGGGGTGTCTGGAGCCTATTCTTGCAGCTTTTACTTCTCAGACTAGGTCACCACGACCTTTTTATAGCCTTGCCTGTTACTATCCTTAAAGTAAATAAATGCAGTACTTATTTTTCTTTAAATTTCTGCCTCAAAACAACACTAATTCTCCTGATTGTCTTTCATGACAGTTTCCAGACCCCTCACTTTTCTGGCTGTCTTTCCTGGATGCTGAGTAATGTCAAATGTGGCACTAAAATTCAACACTCAGGGCCGAATGAAGCTTCAGGTGTGACCTGATCAGCCCAGAGGCCAGTGGCATGCTCAGCTCAGCTCTGCTTGGCAGCAAAACCACTTACAGATGCACTGGCTTTTCAAACGACTGAATGCATTGTTGACTCATACTCAGCTTCCAGCCAATACCTTTTATTACATGAGCTGTCATCAAGCCAGGGATTCCTCATCCTCCATTCATGCAATTGGCTCTTGAACCTACATCAAGAACTTTGTCCATGTTGCATTTCACATTGTAGGTCTTAGTACATTTTTGCTGTTCTTTGAGGCGTTTTTGAATATAGATCCTGTCTTCAGTACTAACCATCTCTCCAGGTTTTGCACAATCTACCCATTTGAATGGCAGATGTCCTTAATTTTCATCCAAGAGGATAATAAAATAAATCAGGGTCAAGGATAAAACTCACCACCAGGCGTGGTGGCTCATGCCTGTAACCCCAGCACTTTTGGGAGTCCAAGGCAGGCAGATCATTTGAGGTCAGGAGTTTGAAACCAGGCTGGGATCCGCCCCCCATCTCTACTAAAAATACAAAAATTAGCCGGGTGTGCTGGCACGTACCTGTAGTCTCAGCTACTCAGGAGTCTGAGGCAGGAGAATCGCTTGAACCTGGGAGGCGGAGGTTACAGTGAGCCGAGATCACGCCACTGCACTCCAGCCTGGGCAAGAGATCAAGACTCTGTCTCAAAAAAAAAAAAAAAAAAAAAAAAAAAGAAAAGGATAAAACTCTGTCCCACCACCCAAGCCCATGTGACATATGGACAATAATTAGCATATTCTGGATGTGATGTCCAATCTCTATGGAACAACCAAACTATATTCGTTTTCCAGTTTTGCCATAACACGTAATCACAAACTAGATGGCTTAAAACAACAGAAATTCATTCTCTCACAGTTCTGCAGTCAGAAGTCCTAAGTCAGCAGGGCCATGCTCCATCTGAGGCTCTAGGGAAGAGCCCCTCCTAGACTGCTTCTAGCTTTTCAGGGTTGCTGTGTATCCTTGATATTCTTTGGGCCGTAGCTCATCCCTCCATCCCTACCTCTATCTCCACATAGGTGTCCCTCCTCTTACAGGTCATTGAGTATAGGGCCCACCCTAATCCATTACGAGTTTATCTTATTTGATTACATCTGCCAAGACCCCTATTTCCAAACAAGGTCACGTGCACAGGGACTAGGGGTTAGAACTTGAACATAACTTTTTGGAGAGCACAATTCAACCCACAACACAAGTAGGATCAATTTCTGTCTTTCTGTCTCCTTGACCTCTAGGCTCTGAAGAGCGGCTCTATCAGAAAACTTGCCGCAGCCTGGACCTCCTGAATTCAAGTGATCCTCCCACCTCAGCCTCCCAAGTAGCTGGGACTACAGGTCCAGGCCACCACATTCAGCTAATTTTTTATTTTTTGTAGAGATGGGGTCTCACTCTGTTGCCCAGACTGGTCTTGAACTCCTTGTCTCAAGTGATCCTCCTCCTTTGGCTGGGATTACAGGTGTGAGCCACTGTGCGCTACACTTGCTGACATCCAGACGGCCATAGGATTCCATGTACCCCTGGCCCCCAGCACCAGTCAATCTGATCCACTAAGCCAGTCTAGAGTGGTGGTTGTCAGCGGGAACTCTGTGAACTCTGTGTGGCTGCCCTCTCCCTTTCCAATTCTTTGAGATTCAGGCAGCATCTCCCCTGGGGGAGGAGGCTGGAGACTCCTGGGTGTGGAGGATGCAGGCCATGGAGCGATTTTGCTGAGCATTTTGCATCTCTATTAGGTGTGTCCAGTGTTTCCTGAAGTTTTGATTGTTTTTTATTTATGCTGCCTATTTCCTGGAATATTTCTCCCTTCACTTCTTGTATCATTTTTTTCTTTACATTGGGCTTCGCCTTTCTCTGGTGCCTCCCTAGTTAGCTTAATAACTCACCTCCTGATTCTTTTTCAAGTAAACCAGGGATTTTTTCTTGGTTTGGGTCCATTGCTGGTGAGCTAGTGTGATTTTTTGGAGATGTTAAAGAACCTTGTTTTGTCGTGGAACCAGCATTGGTTTTCTGGTTCCTTCTTATTTTTGTAGTCTCTGTCAGAGGGAAGGTCTAGGGCTCAAGGCTGTTGTTCAGATTATTTTGTCCCACGGGGTCTTCCCTTGATGTAACACTCTCCCCCTTTTCCTATGGATGTGGCTTCCTGAGGCCAAGCTATAGCGATTGTTATCTCTCTTCTGGATTTAGCCACCCCGCATGTCTACCAGGCTCCAGGCTGGTACTGGGGTTGTCTGCACAGAGTCCTGTGATGTGAACCGTCTGTGAGTCTCTCAGCTGTGGATACCAGCACAGTATTTGGAGTGTCTCCTGGGTCCTGCAGGCGCAATCTGCTTCCTTCAGGGGGTCTGTGGGTCCTCTCAGCTTTCCTGCTGTATTCCTGCAGTCATTCTGGAGCAAAAATTCACTATGTGAGCCTCCACAGCTGCTCTGTCCATCTGAGTCACAGCTGCAATCTAGTCCTGCCTCCCGTCCGCCATGATCCCTGTAACTCTCTATTTATTATTATTAATTATTATTATTGAGACAGAGTCTTGCTCTGTTGCCCAGGCTGGAGTGCAGTGGCACAGTCTCAGCTCACTGCAACCTCCACCTCCTGGATTCAAGGGATTCTCCTGCCTCAGCTTCCCAAGTAGCTGGGATTACAGGTGTGTGCCACCACTCCTGGCTAATTTTTCTACTTTTTGTAGACACAGGACGTTGCTTTGTTGGCCAGGCTGGTCTCGAACTCCTGACCTCAGGTGATCTGCCCACCTCAACCTCCCAAAGTGCTGGGATTACAGGTGTGAGACACAGCACCCAGCCTGAACCCAGATTTTCAACTGCCCCCTGAAGCAAATTTCCTTTTTTTTTTTTTTTTACTTTACTCATTTTATTTTATTCAATCCTCACAACAACCTAAGAGGTGGATTATAATCAGCACCAGTTTAAAAATCTGAAAACTGAGGCTTAGAGACATTAAATAATATGTTTGAAGCCCTTGAGCTGACAGGTGGAGGAGCTGTGATTAAAAACCAAGTTTGATGACATCATGTCTACATTCTTAATCTGTGGTCTTGAATTTCCAAACATATTTAAGTAATTAAGTCCTGTAATGTTTCACACACCACATAACCGAGAGAAGTTTCTCACATCACTCACTGCAGCCCTTCAGTTTCGGCATCTGTAAAATGAGGCACCTAACTAACCCTTAGGCTGCTGTGAGCGCTCAGGCCACCCAGCACGGAGCCTGGAATGAGAAACCTGTTACAGATGTTTGCTTCTTCCCTTCCCTTCTCCTGTGAATAAAAGGGGCTGTTCACCTGACATGGCCTACCCTTAGGAAACTCAAGGTGCCTTTTTTTTTTTTTTTTTTTTTTTTGTTGAGACAGAGTCTTGCTCTATTGCTCAGGCTGGAGTGCAGTGGCGCGATCTCGGCTCACTACAACCTCCAACTCCCGGATTCAAGCGATTCTCCTGCCTCAGCCTCCCCAGTAGCCAGGACTACAGGCACACACTACAGCATCTGGCTAATTTTTGTAGTTTTAGTAGAGATGGAGTTTCACCATATTGGCCAGGCTGGTCTCGAACTCCTGACCTCATGATCCGCCTGCCTTGGCCTCCGAAAGCGCTGGGATTACAGGCGTGAACCACAATGCCCAGCCGTGACCACTCTCTTTTCTATGTCCTTGGGGAGAGACCTTGAATTTTATTTGGAGCCTGTCTTTATAAAGACTCTAAATTGTGGCCAGGCACAGAGGCTCATGCCTGTAATCTGAGCACTTTAGGAAGCCGAGGCGGGTGGAGGTCAGGAGTTAGAGACCAGCCTGGCCAACACGGTGGAGCCCCCCGTCTCTACTAAAAACACAAAAAATTAGCTGGGTGTGGTGGCGCACACCTGTAATCCCAGCTACTTGGGAGGCTGAATCCAGGAGGTGGAGGTTGCAGTGAGCTGAGAGCATACCATTGCACTCCAGCCTGGGCGACAGAGTAAGACTCCGTCTCAAAAAAAAAAAGACTCTAAATTGTGTTTATATATAGTGCATATATATATATATTTGATGTATATCTTCGTCCATCGGGTCAGTTTGTTCTTTAGAAAACCTCTCCAATCACTAGTTTTGTTGTCATTGTTGTTGTCTGAGACGGAGTTTCACTCTTGTCACCCAGGCTGGAGTGCAATGGCACGATCTTGGCTCACTGCAACCTCTGCCTCCCAGGTTCTAGCAATTCTTCTGCCTCAGCCTCCCAAGTAGCCAGGATTACAGGTGCGAGCCACCATACCCAGCTAATTTTTGTATTTTTAATAGAGACGGGGTTTCACTGGTTCAGTGTTTTTACGTGAGTGCGTTCCCACAAATGGCAGTGTGTGCTACCCGTGGTGTGGTGACCTTCATTTTTTCACTCCACACCTTGTTTTGAGAGTCCCTGCCGTTGAAACACGCACATCTGACTTGTCCTTCAGTTCACTGTACTCCACGCTGAATGTGCCATGCTCCATTGCCCCGTGGGTAACTCCCTGCCCTTGCCGGTTTCACACGGCCTCTCAGAGCTGGGGCCTTTGTTCAGGAACCCTGGGCAGCTTTCAGGAAGCTCTTGGGCTCATCAGCTTCCTCTGGCTGAAGCGGCCCCAATGGAATCGTGGGGATTTCTTACTTTGAAGGTGGGGCCACCCGCAGACCGTAACCGGCTGGTTCAAGATCAAGGACTTCTCCAGGCCACCTGCCTCAGGGGCAGGAAAGGCTCAGCTGAGTCCCAGACGCTCCTCGCTGTGGCCCCTCCTTCCTCCCTGCTGGGCAGGCCCCCCTCAATTCTGTTTGCCAGCAGGGCCTAGTAACACTGAAAGATGAAAAGGGAAATAAAATAAACACAATTAACAGGCTAAAGGTTACTGAATAAAGTGGCAGCAGTAAACAAATTGACTACTGTGCAAACACAAAGACATGAAGACATGAAACTCCTGCTCCAAACGACCACTCACCAACAGCAAGGCCTGGGCTGGAGGCAGGGAGCACCTCCCTAAGGAGCACTCCCTTCTTTCCCGGAGTGAGTCCTCCTTCTAGATGGAATTGAGTCCAGGTTCCTCTTGAGCCACAGTCCCTGTTGGGGCCTGTCTCAGTGGACTCAAGATCCTGAACTTCTTCCAGATTGCTGACTACACATTTGAGTCACCCAGAGATTAAAAGAAAAAACAAATAATTTCCCAGTGATCGGGAGTGAATCAGCTGGGACAGGGTTGGTGCTATGAATGACCACACTGATTTGTGCACTTAAACTGATTTGTAGTGTTTGCTATTTCCGTCGTGTAAATACTGCCAACATGGACAATCTTAAGTTGCTAATGGTTTACTAACTGGCTCGTAAACGAATTCATTCAGTATTCAAGAAAATGACACTACCTTTAGAAACATTTTGTAGCATTTCGGCCGGGTGCGGTGGCTCACGCCTGTAATCCCAGCACTTTGGGAGGCCCAGGCGGGCGGATCACGAGGTCAGGAGATCGAGACCATCCTGGCTAACACGGTGAAACCCCGTCTCTACTAAAAATACAAAAAATTAGCCGGGCGAGGTGGCGGGCGCCTGTAGTCCCAGCTACAAGGGAGGCTGAGGCAGGAGAACGGCGTGAACCCCGGGGGGCGGAGCCTGCAGTGAGCCGAGATCGCGCCACTGCACTCCAGCCCAGCCTGGGTGAAAGAGCGAGACTCCATCTCAAAAAAAAAAAAAAAAAAAAAAAAAGAAACATTTTGTAGCATTTCTTACTTTCTAAGAATTTCCAATAGACACCATGATCACCAAAAAATCATAACCAGGCTGGGGGCAGTGGCTCACGCCTATAATTCCAATACTTTGGGAGGCCAAGGAGGGAGGATCACTTGAGGCCAGGAGTTTGAGACCAGCCTGGGCAACAGAGCAAAGACTCCATCTCTACAAAAAAAAAAAAGTTAGGCAGGTGGTGGCATGCACCTGTGGTCCCAGCTACTCAGGAGGCTGAAGCAGGAGGATCACTTGAGCCTAGGAGGTTGAAGTTACACTGAGCTGTGATCACACCACTGCATTCCAAACAAAAACTAAATTAAAATTTTTTTTTTTTTTCTGAGACGGAGTCTATCTCTGTGGCCAGACTGGAGTGCAGTGGCGTGATCTCGGCAACCTCCACCTCCTAGGTTCAAGTGATTCTCCTGCCTCAGCCTCCCGAGTAGCTGGGATTACAGGCATCTGCCACCACGCCCAGGTAATTTTTGTATTTTTGGTAGAGATGAGGTTTCACCATGTTGGTCAGGATGGTCTCGATCTCCTGACCTCGTGATCCGCCCACCTTGGCCTCCCAAAGTGCTGGGAATACAGGCGTGAGCCACCACGCCCAGCCTCAAATAAACTTTTAAAAAAGAAAGATTGGCCAGGCACAGTGGCTCACACCTGTAATCCCAGCACTTTGGGAGGTCGAGGCGGGCGGATCACCTGAGGTCAGGAGTTCAAGACCAGCCTGACCAACATGGTGAAACCCCATCTCTACTAAAAATGCAAAAATTAACTGAGTGTGGTAGCGGGCACCTGTAATCCCAGCTACTCGGGAGGCTGAGGCAGGAGAATTCGTTGAACCCGGGAGGTGGAGGCTGCAGTGAGCCAAGATCACGCCATTGCACTCCAGCCTGGGTGACAGAGCAAGACTTCATCTCAAAAAAAAAAAAGGGAAAGAAAAATTATAACCAATCAACATTCAATAAATTATTTATTGGCTGGGTGCAGTGGCTCACGCCTGTAATCCCAGCACTTTGGGAGGTCGAGGTCGGCAGATCACATGAGGTCAGGAGATCGAGACCATCCTGGCCAACATGATGAAACCCCGTCTCTACTAAAAATACAAAAATTAGCTGGGCATGGTAGTGCGAGCCTGTAGTCCCAGCTACTTGGGAGGCTGAAGCCGAAGGATCATTTGAACCCGGGAGGCGGAGGTTGAATGAGCCAAGAATGGCATCACTGCTCTCCAGCCAGGACAACAGAGCAAGATTCTGCCTCAAGGAAAAAAAAACTCAATAAGTTATTTATTGTCAAATAATTTATAAAGCAGCTTTCTCAAAGCCCTTTCAAAAAGTTTACAGCGGCCAGGAGTGGTGACTCACGTCTGTAATCCCAGCACTTTGGGAGGCCAAAGTAGGCGGATCACCTGAGGTCATGGGTTCCAGACCAGGCTGACCAACATGGTGAAACACCGTCTCTACTAAAAATACCAAAATTAGCCAGGCATGGTGACATCAGCCTGTAGTTCCAGTTACTTGGGAGGCTGAGGCAGGAGAATCACTTGGACCCAGGAGGTGGAGGCTGCAGGGAGCCAAGATCATGCCATTGCACTCCAGCCTGGGCAATGGAGCGAGACTCTGTCTCAAAAAAAAAAAATTACAGCAAAAAATACTTGATGTGGGACACATGTGTGTTTTAATATGCTTGATCTGATGTGCGAGAGGCCCCGAGAGGGAGTGTTTCCAGGAACTACGGAGGGAATGAGAGAGGGAGGTGGGCAAGAAAAGCTCTGACCCCTGCAGCAATCCTCCTGGGAAGCTCCTCAGCGGCTCACCAGGCACTTTCTCAGCGAAGGAAGCAGATTCCTAGAGGTGACGCAGCTTGCCCAGGATCACCCGGCCAGTCTCAGTTTGAGACTGACAACCAAAATGAGTTTCTGAGGCAAGTCTTAATCATCGAGGTTTATTAAGCCACGTTAGGGCGCTTCTGGGAAAAACACAAGCCACAGACACATCTGTGGCTGTTTTTCCCAAGAAGTTCCAGGTTTTGTATTTGTGCATTTCTTCCTTTTTTTTTTTCTTTTTGATACGGAGTTTCACTCTTGTTGCCCAGGCTGGAGTGCAGTGGCACAATCTCAGCTCACTGCAACCTCCACCTCCCGGGTTCAAGCGATTCTCCTGCCTCAGCCTCCTGAGTAGCTGGGATTACAGGCATGTGCCACCACGCCCAACTGATTTTTGTATTCTTAGTAGAGATGGGGTTTCTCTATTTGGTCAGGCTGGTCTCGAACTCCTGACCTCAAGTGATCCACCCACCTCGGCCTCCCAAAGTGCTGGGATGACAGGCGTGAGCCACCGTGCCCAGCCATTTGTACATTTCTTTAAAGAGGGGGACGGCACCTAGGAAGAGGGGCAGGCGGGCAGTCAGGCTCAGGCGAATACTACATTTTATATAAGATAAGGTGAACATCTGAAGGTGGAGATGAGCGCCACTGCACTCAGCCTGGACAACAGAGCAAGACCCTGTCTCCAAGAAAAAGAGAAGTGTGAGCGGTCCTGATTTTTAAAATTTTCCTTTACAGGACTTTGGACACTAGAACTAGGCCTCTTCCCAAAACATGCCGATACCGAAGGGGTCACGCTGAAGGCTGAGGGCTGGGGCCTGTAAAGGTGGGGCACCCTCTTCCTTCTCCCCGTCCTTGACCCTCAGCAGACCACAGGTTGATCTCCCCTTTGCCATGAGTGCCCAAGGAGGGAACTTGTGATCTAGCAGTTTCTTGATAATCCCCAAAAGGCTTTAATTACTCCATTTCCCTGCCACGCCCAGGGCAGGAGGAGGGCACGTGGGAAAGCTGTCCACCTTCTACTAAAGGGGTCAGGAGGCATCAGGAGCCACGTGGGGTGTGGTTTAGGAGCCAGTGCTGCTGATCCCCAGGCAGGCCTACACAGTGGGAGCTGCTCGCTGCAGCCTCGGGGCTGGCCTGGGTTGCATAACCCATGAGGTCAGCCCAGCCTGTGGCAGTTGCTTTCCCACAACGGAGGAGCCGCTCCCCACCTCCTGCAGGACCCACACCCTGGGGTCTCTTTCCAGCTTGCCTCTTTCACTGGCAAAGCTGCAGGCCCCCTAAACCGGGGAAGAGTTGAGGCCCTGCCTTTCCTGCACTGGGCAAGGGTCGAGGCCTTCCCCATGGGTCCGGGCCTCCAGCATTGCATCGGGAGGTAGCCTGGGGAGGACAGAGCACTGAATCCCTCTGGCATCAGCTCCTCTGGCCAGCCCTGCACCTGCTCTGTGGGGCTAGGGCCTGGGGAGGTGTCCCAAAATAGCTCACAGGGGCCCAGGAGCCCTGGCCTTCAAGGTCAGACACTAGCACTGAGAATCCTGGCGAGGCTGTCTTCCCAGACCCCGCCTGGCAGGCTGGCTGGGCATGGCTGCGGAGAGAGACAGGGCAGGCTCCCCGGGCGCTGGCCCCCGCGGCAACCTCTCCTGTCTCTAAAATTGGACGTGGATTAAGAACACTCCATCTGGCTAGA